>NC_045030.1:115648881-115650796 GCF_008632895.1 Mastomys coucha
TGTGTCTTGTGGTTTTTAATGTGCTTCATTTTTTATCCTTAGTGTTTAAATTTAATGTGATATGAGGAGGAGGTTCTTTTCCAGTCATAAGTGCTTGACATCTTAAAATCTTGGCTCTGGGTGGTCATCTCATTCTCTAGATTTTTAAAAACAAATTTCATTTTACTTTGTTTTATTTTGCTTTTAGTTGCATTATTGAAGTACAAGTATATATAGTGTGTGTACATTTGTTATTTACAGTAAGCATAGACTTGTGAAATCATCAAGATAAGGTAACTCCTCATGGCCATAGTTTTTCTGTGCTAAGAACACTTAACATTTAACTTGAAATCTACATCATTAATGAACATTTTATGAGCTCAATTCAATACTATTAAACTCAAGTAAATTGTTTCTAGACAAACTATAAAATTTCATTTTGCATGACAAAAATGGACAACTAAGTATTTTCTTCCATCTTCAGTCAAAGGGATATATCATTTTACTTTCCCTGTCAGTGAATTTCGATATCATATATATTTTCTTTAAGTGAAAAAAAATTACCCTTTAGCTTACAGTAGATAGAAAATAGACTTTACATCATTGGTCCTCAAAACTCAGAAAATTCACTGAAAGTTTAGGATTATAGCCATAATTATATTGTACCTTTTGACTTTTCAAATACTATATAGGTATGTTAAGAGTAATTCCCACTTATTGTTCACTATGTACTATTGACATACTGCCGGGGCTACTTTGCCAGCAGTGAAGGGCGGCCTGCCGCTGTGTCGGCTGTGGCGTTGCAGTCATTGTGTCGTGATGGAGACGCAGGTAGTGGTTTCCTCTACAGCGGGTGCGGCTGTGCGGCTGCTTTAGCCCGGCCTGGGCTCCACGGCCGCCTGGAGGGTCTCTTCAGCGTCTGTCCCTTCTCCTCCGGGACCCCACGCCAGCAGCGACCCTGAGCCGGCAGCTGGAGCGACCCGCAATGGAGGCCTCTGCGGCCTCGCACCGGCCCATCAAGGGAATCCTGAAGAACAAGACCTCTACAACTTCCCAGGTGGTGGCCTCTGCTGAACAGCCCCGCCAGACCGTCGAAGAGGTGATAAGTAAAAAGTCTCAGAAGTGGGATGAAATGAACATCCTGGCAACATATCATCTAGCTGACAAAGACTATGGTTTGATGAAAATAGATGAGCCGAACACTCCATATCACAATATGGTAGGTGACGATGAAGATGCCTATGGTCATTCAGAAGGCAACGAAGTCATGACTCCAGATATCTTAGCTAAGAAATTAGCTGTTGCTGAAGGCTCAGAGCCAAAGTATCGGACTCAGGAACAAGAGAGTAGTGGAGAGGAGGACAACGACTTCTCCCCTGAGGAGCAAGAAAAGAAGCGGCAGTTTGAAATAAAAAGGAAGCTTCATTACTCCGAAGGACGGAATATTATGTTAGCCAGACAGTTAATTTCAAAAGACCTACATGATGATGACAAAGATGAAGAAATGTCAGAGACTGCAGATGGAGACAACATGAATATTGAAGAGTCAAATGAAGGACCTTCTACAAGTGACCATCTGCAGGACAAATCACAGTGTTCATAAAAGTAACGTGTTCAGCAACGTAGTCGTTGTCAAATACAAACATTGTTACTATACTACACTGCTTCTTGTTCTTTACAACTCGTGACTTATGTACCAAAATATACACCAGTTATATATTGCCAAGAATTAAGACCATAGAGACTGAGTAGATGGAAAATGCCTAATTAATACATATATTCTTGTGCCTCATACTTCACCACAAATACGGTGTAATGTTAGTAGTCTAAAACTGCTTTACTTTTGTAAAAACACTGGTTAATTTGTGTAAGATATTATATAGCTTTTTATGCTTTAGAGATTAAATAATATCATGGGGGAAACTAATTTATTTTT
>NC_045030.1:115650935-115661189 GCF_008632895.1 Mastomys coucha
ACTCTGTAGACCAGGCTAGCCTTGAACTCAGAAATCCGCCTGCCTCTGCCTCCCAAGTGCTGGGATTATAGGCGTGCACCACCAAGAGCTATTGTTCATATTCTGATCAGTGACTTTAAAATTTCTGTTGATTTTCTTTGTGCTCGGAAAGGAATAAAATCTTTTCATCCAAACTGGTTTCCCCCGTTCCCACCTACACTCAAATAAATATCCAGGTTAAAGTTGCACTGACATCTGCTCTACTTGTTTTAGTACGCTATGCAGACTTCAGACGAGGTTTTTAATACTATGTGCTATCTTAGTTTCCCTTTATTTATATACCTGTCTTAACCTGCTCTGATTTCCTACTCCCTCTGCCGATACACATACAGTTGTAAAATTGTTTTGTAGGATGGCAAGGCAATTGGATGTGAGGAACTCTTCTTGCATATTCTGTTTTCTGCTGCAGTAGTGAATTCTCACTTTGGCACCTGCTAGTTGTAATACATGAAGGGAACACACCTTGTAGTAGCCATAGTATGGCAGGAAGAACTGCTTAGCCACTTGATTTCTGTGTTTCTCTGATTGACAGCGTGATCAATGGCTGATATTAGTTCATTTGCCATTAGACCTTAGAAAACAAATAACTAAGGCTTTTTTGCACGATGAAAGCATTGTATGTAATCGGAATATGATTGTTCTTGAATGTACAGACAATTATACCTGAATATTTTTAAATTTAAAGATTCTGAGGAGTCTGCTTTAAGGGAATATAATAATGCACACTATGAAAAATGAACTTGATTTCTCTAACATGATGGAAATTATTTAGGTTTTTTTTCCCCTGAAATGAAGTGTACTTCCTGTGTGTCTTAGTTTAGTGATGGTTCCCTTTGTAGTTATTTGTGTCATAAGTTTTTGGTAGCAACAAATGGATCTGTAATATGACAGACTTTTAAAAGAACTCCTGTATATTATATATATATGAAATGGCTTTTATTGAACAGCTACCTTCCACTTTAAAATTTATGGAACTATCATGATGTCAAAATAAAAAAGTGGGAAGAGCCTTTACTGTTAGAAGAATATGCTTATTTTGAATGTCTTTCTTTTTTATGGTATTTTACCAGAGTAACTCTGAAATGTTAGTGCAGTATTCTAACCAAACATTTTAGCCAGTGAACTGCTGATGTACACACTAAGCAATGTATACCTCATCATTGTAAATTAAGCCTGTTTGTGGGATGTGGAAATTGACTGTATATATGTATGTGAATATGTTCATGTACCCCCCAAAAAACATACTGTCATCAATTCAACAGAACAATTTGATACAGAGGAGGTACACAATCAAGTTCCTATGACATAGGGTAAGAGAAATGCTATATCCCTATAGTAGGACAATGAAGGTGAATTGCTTGTTTGCTGAGATAAAATTGCTTCTAATGGACCTAATGTATAAGCATGGAGAAAGAGGCATTTACCAAATCAATAGCTTGCACATCATGTAGCAGGGAACATTCTAATTTGCTCAGTAAATAAAGCCACAACTGATGTTGCAGCTGCACTTCAAGTAACCACTTGTTAATGCTCCCAGGAACTCATTATCATTTCCAGAGGGCTATAAGTCTTTTGCATAGTCTGAGTAGGAGAATTATATGGGGTTGTTGTAGGAATGACCATCCCTGTGTCTTCTGCATCTTTATAGTGTTACTAATTGCTGTTAGCCTTCTTCTACCAAATGCAGTATTGCTTTAGATTTACTGTTTCCTAGACAGACTCACTTTTTTTGATGGAGTCACTTCTAATAGCTTTATATATTGTAGCAGCCCACAATTCATAGGTCAGGAAATGGAAATGCACAAAACAGATTCAGACACACACTGGACTCACTGTGAGACAGTCCTGACTTAAAACTTCATGTATCACTTGACCTTTGTAAGGTCCTTCTTTCACAGAAGAAGGTCATGGTGACATTTTATATTTTCTAGAATTAACAATCATTCACAGCTAGTGCCAGTAGTCCCTGAAAGTTCGATTATCTACTTTCATCCATTAATCTACAACATGGTAAAAGGTAGAATGCATAGCTACCATTGAACAATAAAAGGAGAGTATTTAGCAACATACTCATTCAGCAGTGTTGTAGGTCTTGCCCTTGTGGGATTAGGATCCCCTTCATATAATAGATTCTGGGTCTGTAACTTGGCTGAAGCCTGGAAAATAACTAAGAGGCTATGACATGATTTATTATTTGTTTTAGATTTTTACTGGACTTGAATCTCTCTTCCTTATATAGATCATGAAAGACGTTAGTGTCTAATGTCCTCCACTTCAAGAATACCACAGTTAAGGCAATTTTGGAGGGTATGGCTGCTTGAGCCATTCCTTAATTCTCATGATTGATATAGCATCCTATTTCCCTTTACCTCTGGTAGATGAATGCTACAAATTGCTGCAGACCAGGTTCGTTGCGGGGACCCCAATTTCCACGGGATGAGAATTCTGGTCAGGTGGGCAATAAGTCGATGGATGACAAACAGACTCGAGACACAAGGGTGTGGTGAATCTGAATGTATTTGTGCAAGGTGAGATTCAGGCTTAAATACCATACAGCAAGCAGGGCAGATGTCAAGAGTCATGTAGGCAGGTGGGGGTTACGAGGGAGAAAAGAAAGCATCTTCAACAAATAGTGCTGGTCTAACTGGCTGGCTGTATGTAGAAAAATGAAAAGAGATCCATATTTGTCACCTTGTACAAAGCTCAAGTCCAAGTAGATCAAGGACCTCAACATAAAACCTGATACACTGAACCTAATAGAAGAGAAAGTGGGAAAGAGCCTTGAACTCATTGGCACAGGGTGAAGTTTCCTAAACATAACTACAATGACTCATGCTCTAAGATCAAGAATTGATGAATGAGACCTCATAAAACTGGAAGGCTTCTGTATAACAATGGACATAGTAAATAAGACAAATAGGCAACCTACTGATTGGGGAAAAAATCTCCACTAACCCCCACATCCAACAGAGGGTTAATATCCAAATTATATAAAGAACTCAAGAAGCTGACTACCAAAACCCAAAAAAACCAATCAAATTTGGGATATAGAACTAAACCCAGAATTCACAACCAAGGAATCTCAAATGTCTGAGAAGCACCTAAAGAAATGTACAAAGTCCTTAGTGATCAGAGAAATGCAAACCAAAACGACCCTGAGATTCCACCTTACACCAATCAGAATGGCTAAGATCAAAACCTGAGGTGACAGCAGATGCTGGTGAGGATGTGGAAAAAGGGGAACACACCTCCACTGCTGTCAGGATTGCAAAGTGGTACAACCACTCTGGAAATCAATATGGAGTTTCCTCAGAAAATTTGAAATATATAATACTTTTAAAGTCTATGTTCCCTCATTCTTCAGTTGTATTTTACTATAAACTATAGGATTGAAGTAGTTCTTAAGGAATTTAGACTGTGTCCTGAATTTTTACTATTTGTACACTCTAAGTGTCATCTAGAATTTAAGTATAGCTATTATAAAAGCAAAGTGTGGCAGTACATATATTTTCTGAGGATGAGTTCATCCTCTAGGATTGCAGCTTTGGGGACAATTTCCATTTTTTCTCAGGAATGCAGAATCAATACAAAAAGGTAATGTATAGGCTGATATATCTGTATGAGGAGGCTGGATCTCCTTGACATTTGGATGTTCTAACACAGAATGTGGTATGGAGGCTTATTTCAACTCAGAGTGGAAATTCTATTTAGTGAACTTGGTGTTTCCAACATTGCAGAGTTTGAAAAAGGGAAATATTAATATAATGAAATTTCAGAAGTAACAAGCTAGAAGTATTCATCCAGTAAAAGTACTTCAGAAATTATTGAAAAAGAAAATATTGCAAAGCCACACTTTGAGAGAATTATTTTTAGATAAATATTTTTATTTGCTTTACATCCTAATAGCAGCTCCCCTTCTCCTCCCAATATTTCCCTTATAAATCACTTTCCCTATTATACCCCCATCTTTTCATCAGAAAGGAGACCCTGTTATGTATGTATCACCCTACCCTGGGAAATAAAGTACCACCAGGACTAGGAGTATCCTTTCCCAATGGGGCCCAACCCGGCATAGACTTGTTGTATAAGAAATTATGAAATTATTCTTCTAAAAAAAGAAAATGACATATCTAAAATATTTAAACACATAAAAATTAATTTGAACTGTGATGTTTCATGGCAACTTAACAAGATCTAGAACTGCCTATGACGTAAGCTCTGGATACATCTGTAAGGTTGTTTCTATACTAGATTAACTGAAGTGGGAAGACACATCTTTACAATGAGTTGTATCATTATTCCTATGTGATGAGGCTGGATCCACTAGACATTTGGATGTCCTAACAGAGGATGTGGTATAGAGGCTTATTTCAACTGGGAGTGCAAGAGCTATTCAGTTAGGCTGGTGTTTGCACCATTTCAGAGTTTGGAAGTGGGAAATATTAATAAAATGAATATATGAAAGGGAATAAATGAAAGAATAATAAATGTAAAGAAGAAATTAAGCTGAGCACCAGCATTCCTCTTTCCAACCACAGATATAATATGATTAGCTGTCTTCAGTTCCTGCTGCTATAAACCCCCTTACATTATACATTGTATCTTCAAACTGTCAACCCAAATATTCTCCCTTTACTAAAATTAGTAAATTAATCTTATGCCACAGGTAATTGAAAAAGTAAAAGGAGAGATAATATAAATTAGAAAAAATATACATAAAATTATAAACAGGAATAAAATAGAAAAATACAAAACTGGATATAGTGGCATATGCTGATAATATTCACACTTGGGAGGCAGAGGCAGGCAGATCTATGATTCCCTTTAAGTTCTAGGTCAGCCAGGTCTGCATAGTATGAAGCTGTTCAAAAGTAAAGAAACAGAAACAGGAAAGGTATCAATGAAATTAAAATCTGCTGCTTTGTGCAATTGAGATGATAACCATGTTGCCAAAAATAAAAATGTTTTTTCAGTCTACCATTTCATTCCTGAAAACCTAAGTTCAAGCCTAGAAGGAGGATGGGACCTAACTCCCCAGAGTTGAAATCTGATCTCTATATACATGCATGCTATGATAACCTATATCAGACCCACGTATACTAATATGCAAATATAATACACACACATACTGAATTCAAATTTTAAAAGAAAATATAACAAGTAACATAACTTATCATGTCACTTAATTTTATTTTATATTTTATTTATTCTCTGATACACTACATCCCAATGGTAATTTTCTCTCCCTTCTCTCCTCCCAGTCCCTCCTGCCCACATTTCCTCTCCTCTATCAACTCCTCTTCCGTTTCCCTTTTGCAAAGGGCAGATCTTCTAGGAATATCAACTAAATATGACATATTAAATTTCAACAAGTGTAGGCACCTCTCTCATATTAAGGCTATAAGAGGCAACCCAGTGGAAGGACAATGGTCCCTCAAAATCAGGCAGAGGGCATACATCAATCCCATGCCAACTCTCTGATGGGTGGATCAGTCTGTGAGCACCTATGAGCACAGGTTAGTTGATTCCATGAGAAGTGTTTTCCTGATGTCCTTGACCTCTCTGACTCCTATAATCTTTTCTCTCCTGATTGTATGTGGTTCCCAGAGCATGGCCTAGTGTTTGGCTCTGGGTTTCTGCATCTTTTCCCACCAAAAGTGGAATGGAGACTCTCTGATGGCATTTGAGCTAGGAATCAAATTATAAGTATGGTAGAATATTATTGGGAATCATTTCATTGACGTTTTTTGGTGTGTACTCAATTATAAATGGATACTAGTTTAAAGTAAAGGATAGTCATGCTATAATCCATAGACTCAGAGAGGCTAAATAATAGGCAGGGCTCAAAGGGGAACACATGGATCTTCCTTGTGGTAGGAACTAGAATAGATTTTGTAGGTAGACTAGGGGTGGGTGGGGATGGGAGCAGGAGGGAACACATGGCAGAGAGAGTATGTAGGGGAGAGAGAGAGTAAAGGGATAGATGATTAGAACTGCAGGGCATTTCACAGGCAAGGTAAAAATCTAATGTATTAAAAAAATCCCAGGAGTCTATGAGGGTGACACTAGCAAAATTTCCTAGCAATTAGAGATTTGGAACTTGAACTAGTAGTCTTCTGTAACCAGAGAAGACTTTCAGTAAAGAGATTGGAGAACCAACCTAGCCATGAAATCTTTGACCTACAATTTGTTCTGTTTGCAAGATGTGCTGGATTAAAGGTAGAACAGGACTTGTGGGAATAGCCATTTGATTAGTATTCCACCTTGAGGCCCTTGAGAGGGAACACTCCCTTGATACTGTCTAGAGAGCGAAGACTTGGAGGCTACATAGCCTGGAGACCTAGGACAGAACCAAACACTGAGAGAAACACATTTCTTGTGCTCCCCATGAAAAATTTAAGATTTAAAATCCATGAGAGTGACATTTTAAATAATTTTATGTCACAAGTTTGATAGTTCAGGTAATTTCCTTCAAAGAAACAAAATGCTGGAATTCATTAAAAGAAAAATAATCCAAAAATTCTAAAGGCCAGGCAGTGGTGACATATGCCTTTAATCCCAGCACTTGAGAGGCAGAGGCAGACATATTTTTGGGTTTGAGGCCAGCCTGGTCTACAGAATTAGTTCCAGGGCAGCCAATGCTACACAGAGAAACCCTATCTCGAAAAAAAACAACAAAAAATTCTACAAGGCCTGTATCTAAAATAAAAATCCTAGTCAGTTATTAACAGCCTTCTAGTACGGACAGTAACAATTGCTGGTGGGTGTACTATAAATCCCTCCAAACAGTTAAGATTAATAATACCCATTTTAAAAAATTCTACTTGAAAACAAAGGCAGAGATAACAGTGCCTGATGTGAGGTTGATAAAGCTTTGTTCTGGTTCATATTACATTTATTTAGTAATTTTATCTCACAATTTTTTGAAATATTGAAAGTTGAAGTCATGGCCTTGTATATGATAGGCAAATGTTCTATCAGTGTAGTATATCTGCACATCTTTCATTTGTTTAAGTACTTGCATGTTCATTTACTCATATTTTGAGACATATTTTCACTGAGATGCACATGTAAGTTCTAAGCAGTCAGTATGTCTTTTTTTTAATAACTTGGAATAAAGAACTATACCACTAGGTCTTGTTCGTAACCAATTTTTGAAAAGAATACTTTACTGCTCATTAAATCAATCTGATTACCTTGCTAAAATATATTGACTAGAAATATCAGGCTCTAATATAGAATAATAGGTTTATACAAATGACATATATGTTTGACTTTTAAAAAATACATTATGTTAATAATTTGTTGTGAATTTTATAACAAATATTTTGATTGTATTCATTTCCTACCCTCATCTTTCCTCTAATTCCTCACAGATCTAAACCTTCATGACTACATCTTCTTTTCACTTTGTGTTAATTACAACACAAACACAGACATGCACAGACACCCATGCACGCATAGAATGGGAGAGAGAGAGAGAGAGAGAGAGAGAGAGAGAGAGAGAGAGAGAGAGAGAGAGAGAGGAGAGAGATCCTGCTGATCAGTTGGTGCCTTTTTGTGTATCCAAGGTTGGATGATTTATATATATTCATGTCCTTTGTCTCAGACCAACAAATGACCAAATATTACTATTACAAGTATGGACCATTGTGCTATAGATGTATCTTTATGATAGAAACACAATCATAGTTATTTCTGTCTATATTAAGGTTTGGAATTGGAGGTCTCCTGATAATGCCTTTCTTTTTCAAGATTGTTTTGTATATTCTAGGTTGTTTGTTTTTCTATAGGAATTTAGGAATGTCAAGTTAATTTTTTCAAGTCAGCTATGATTTGGGGAAACAGTTTATTAAATTTGTAAATTAATATGTAGAGATTTCTGTCTTTGCAGTATTAAGAATCATATCTGTGAATTTGAGAATTACACAATTTTTCTCAGACCATCTTAAATTTCCTTCAAAGTTATCTGAAGTTACTAAAATATAAGTTTTGTAATCTTTGACCAGGTTTTTCTTATACTACACTGCCTGGTGCTACTGTAAATGTACAATTTTAGGTGGAAAGATTAAATGCAGCACAGATAATGTTTAGCTAGTCACTCTGTCAACTATTCCTTCTATACATCTACTGAGCTATACATAGAAAAGTGAATTATACATTAAGAAATATTTTAAGAAGTTTGAGTTTTAGCTTATAGGACTTGCTATCTACTCTAAAAATTAACATGACTGTAAATATTTGTTTGGTGGTAGAAATGCCTAATACAAAAAAGGCACAGAATACATATTATATCCAATGGAAAATGTGTTTCTACTCTTTTTTTCTTTTGAATCTTTTTCTTTGGTTGATAAGTTAAAGTATTGGCCTAATTTTTTTCCTAATGAGATAATTTCATATTACTTAATTTACATTTTCTTTTTTCTATGCAAATATATCAGTTATTTCAATACATATCAAAATAGTCTACTTGTTATTCAACAAAAATAAATAGACTTAAATTAAATACTATTATTTATGCACTCTAGGAAATTTTTGTAGAAAAAAAAATGATGTGTAAACATGGAATTTTCAACAAACAAGGTTTGGTCCCCAACATGCATTTGATCTCCGGTTGAATAATTAGGACAGGGATGGACTCCTATGGCAGAAGTAAATGCTAAAACAATTGTTGTAGCACTGAGGATTGAACTATGTTGATAACAAGCCAGAAATGATTATGATTCTATTCAACCACATTTTAAGACAACATGCCCTAAATTGCTTTTAGATCAACAAAGCCCATTTTATCCCTTTCTAAATTTTCTATTTCCTTTGAGAACCATAAATGTATTTACTTTCCCTACAGTGTTTCTGCTAAACAGTTTTTAATTACCTGAAAGCAGAAAAAAATCAATAAGAAAACAAGAACAAGAAATTATGTCCTTATCTCTGATGGCACTGATGAAGAATGACTAAGCCCACAGAACCCCCGAGGTAGATGTTTCCCTTCATATTCCAAGTGTTTGGGACATTTGATGTTAATGCTATTGCTGTTATCTCCTTTCTGAAAATAGATTAAATGCTATAATGGTATGTGAATTAATTATTTAATACATTTGTGGGTTCGATGATTTCAATTTAAAGAAATAAAGCTAAATGTTAATGAGAAGCTAAACTTAAGATTTGATAGCTTAAGATGATTAAATGTATGTTTCCCAGAAAACAATGTGAAAGTTGGTGCTGTGAAGATATCCAGATTCAAGATATATTACAGTACTTATTTTATACCATACTTTTGTTATTGACATAAAAGTTATTTGGTTTAAGCTTTCAAATTGGTTCATATTAATATTTTGATCCACATGTATTGACAGAAATATAAAATTAAATGATATTTATACTTTTATTCAAGATGAAATACTATTGAAAATATCATGAATATGATGTTTTTTTTAAAATTAAAAGCATATTATACCAGTTATTATAACAGCATAAGTTTAAGTCTTTATTTATTAAAAGTAGTTTCAAGATACTGGAATTGCAAAGACTAATAACTCAAGTTCACTTCTCCTTTCTTTCCATTTTTCTATTAAACCTATTAAAGAGTTGGTGAATTGGACTGCTTTTAAATCTACATGAATTTTTATCTTTAGGATATTTCTAGATTTTCTCTCTGGTGACTTTCTAAGGTGGAACCAGCCAGGAGGCACAGGTCTCAGAAGTGGCAGGGCAGCTGGGACAGGATGGTTTCTACCTCCATCTATACCTAAGAGGGACTGCAGATCCACAGCCCTCTCTGACCCTTCCCTGCAAGTGGAGAGCTTGACTCCCGGGAGTGCTTGAACCCAGGGACTCAGGTATGATTGCCATTTTCTCTCTGGTGACTTTCTAAGGCAGGAACAGCCTAGAGGAACAGGCATCAAAAGTGGCAGGGTAGCTAGGACAGCATCCTTTCTACCTCCATCTATACCTAGGAGGGAACACAGATCAACAGCCCTCTCTGCCCCTTCCCTGCAAGTAGAGAGCCTGTCTCCAGGGCTTGCTCTGACCCCAGGAATCCGGAGGAATGACTGATCCACAGCCCACTGTGCCTGAGTTTTACCAGAGGACAGTTGATCTCCCAGAAGTGCAAGAACATCTAACACAAAAGATCAACAGATGGTGAAACGCAAACACAAGAATCTTACTGCTGGGCAGTGGTGTCACATGCCTTTAATCCTAGCACTTGGGAGG
>NC_045030.1:115661199-115674522 GCF_008632895.1 Mastomys coucha
AAAACAAAACAAAAACAAGAATCTTGCTAATAGAAACCAAGACTATTTGTCTTCATCAGAACCTAGTATTCCCACTACAGCAAGTCCTGGATATCCCAAAACACCAGAAAACCAAGACTTAGACCTAAAATCATATCTCAAGATGGTAATAGAGGAAGTTAAGAAGGACATGAATAACTTCCTAAAGAAATATAGGAGAACACAAATAAAGAGGTACAAGCCCTTAAAGATGAAACACACCCACACCAAAAAAAAAAAAAAATCCCTTGAAGAGTTACAGGAAAGCACAACCAAACAGGTGATGGAATTGAACAAAACCATCCAGGACCTAAAAATGTAAGTAGAAACAGTTAAGAAATCACAGAGAGACAACTCTGGAGATAGAAATCCTAGGACAGAAGTCAAGAACCATAGATGCAAGCATTACCAACAGAATACAAGAGATAGAAGAGAGAATCTCAGGTGCAGCAGATAAAATAGAAAACATTGACACAACAGTCAAAGAAAACACAAAATACAAAAAGTTCCTAAACCAAAACATCTAGAAAATCCAGGACACAATGAGAAAACCAAACTTAAGGATAATAGGTATAGAAGAAAGTGGAGACTTTCAACTTTAAGGGCCAGTAAATATCTTCAACAAAATTATAGAAGAAACCTTCCCTAACCTAAAGAAAGAGATGCCCATGAATATACAAGAAGTCTGTAGAACTCCAAATAGTTTGGACCAGAAAAGAAATTCCTCCTGACACATAATGGTCAAAACACCAAATGCACAAAATGAAGAAAGAATATTAAAAGCAGTGAGGGAAAAAAGTCAAATAACATAAAGGCAGACCTATCAGAATTGCACCAGACTTCTTCCCAGAGACTATGAAAGCCAGAAGATCTTGGGTTGATGTCATACAGACCCTAAGAGAACACAAATGTCAGCAGAGGATACTATACCCAGCAAAACCAGGATAGCCAAAACTATTCTCAACAATAAAGGAACCTCTGGTGGAATCAACATCCCAGACCTTACGCTGTACTACAGTGTAATTGTGATAAACATCATGGTATTGGTACAGTTACAGGCAGATAGGTAAATGGAATAGAAATGAAGACCCAGAAATAAACCCACAAACCTATGGTCACTTGATCTTTGACTAAGGAGCTAAAACAATCCAGTAGGAAAAAAAGACAGCATTTTTAACAAATGGTGCTAGCTTAACTGGCAGTTAGCACTTAGAAGAATGCAAATGGACCCATTCCTATCTCCTTGTACAAAGCTCAAGTCCAAGCAGATCAAGGAAGTCCACATAAAACCAGATACATTGAAATTAATAGAAAAGAAAGTGGGGAAGACCCTGGAGCACATCGGCACAGGGGAAATTACCTAAAGAGAACACCAATAGCTTATGCTCTAAGATCAAGAATTGACAAATGGGACCTCTTAAAATTACAAAGCTTCTCTAAGGCAAAGGACACTGTCAATAGGACAAAATGGCAACCAACAAATTGGGAAAAGATCTTTACCAACCCTATATCTGATAGAGGGCTAATATCCAATATATACAACGAACTCAAGAAGTTAGACTCCAGAGAACCAAATAACCATATGAAAAATGGGGTACAGAGCTAAGCAAAGAATTCTCAACTGAGGAATGCCAAATGGCTGAGAAGCACCTAAAGAAATGTTCAACATCCTTAGTCATCAGGGAAATGCAAATCAAAACAACCCTGAGATTCCACTTCACACCAGTCAGAATGGCTAGGATAAAAAACTCAGGTGACAGCAGATGCTAGAGAGATTGTGGAGAAAGAGGAACACTCCTTCTTTGCTGGTGGGATTCCAAGCTTGTACAGCCATTCTAGAAATCAGTTTGGCAGTTCATCCTGAAATTGGACATAGTACTACCAGAGGACCCAGCTATACTACTCCTGGGCATATACCCAGAAAATGCTCCAACATGTTATAAGGACACATGCTCCACTATGTTCATAGCAGCCTTATTTATAATAGCCAGAAGGTAGAAACAACCCAGATGTTTCTCAAAAGAGGAATAGATACAGAAATTGTGGTGCATTTACACAATGGACTACTACTCAGATATTAAAATCAATGAATTTATGAAATTCTTAGGGAAATGGATGGATCTGGAGAATATCATCCTGAGTGAGGTAACCCAATCACAAAAGAACACACATGGTATGCAATCTCTGATAAGTGGATATTAGCCCAGAAGATCGGAATACACAAAGTACTATCCAAAAACCACAAGAAACTCAAGAAGAAGGAAGAGTAAAATGTGGATACTTCATTCCTTCATAAAAGGTGGAACAAAATACCCATGGAAGCAGTGGTAAAAACTATGGAGCAGAGACTGAAGGAATGACAATGCAGAGACTGCTCCACCCGGGAATCCTTCCCATATTCAGTCATCAAATCCAGACTCTATTGTGGATGCCAGCAAGTGCTAGACAACAGGAGCCTGATATAGCTGTCTCCTGAGAGGATCTGCCAGTGTCCGACTAATACAGAACTAGAGGCTCACAGCCATCCATTGGAGTGAGTACAGGGTCCCCAATGAAGGAGCTAGAGAAAGGACGCAGGGACCTGAAGAGGTTGCAGCCCCTTGGACGAACAACAATATGAACTATCTAGTTCCCTTAGAGTTCCCAAGTACTAAACCACCAACCAAAGAGTGCACATGGTAGGGCTGATGGATCCAGCAGCATATATATAACAGAGGATGACCATGTCAGTCATCAATGGGAGGAGATATTCTTGGGCCTCTGATGATTCTCTGCCCCAGTGGAGGGGAATGCCAGGGCCAGGAAGCAGGAGAGGGTGGGATAGTGAGCAGGGGGAAGGGGAATGGAACTGAGGTTTTTTTTTTTTGTTTTTGTTTTCCTTGTTTTCGGAGGGGAACTTGGAACAGGAGATATTGTATGACATGTAAATAAAGAAAATATCTACTAAAAAAGTTTTCTATATAGCTCCAACCAGAAATAATGACTGAATACTAATGCTCTTTCCAATAGCAACTTGTGTTTGGACTATCTTAAAAGTATCAAAATAATTGTGTAGGTAGAACCCATGTTACATTTTCTACTTTGTTCTTCTCTGTGTCTCTCTTCTCTCTTTTTAAATACATTGAGGCATAAAATATCTATATGGAATTAATTTCAGGGTTTATTTTAGTCTTATTGTAGTTTAGCTTATGACTTAATTTACTAATTTCAAATAATTTGGTTTATTGAAAGCTAACTTTCATTTAGTTATTGAGAAAGCAACATTTTATATATTTATATAAATGTATATAAAGTTAAATGATATAATGTATTATCAGAAAAAAATTGAAATTAGATTAAGTATTATAAAAATATGTTTCTTTAATTTCATGAATTTACTTAAATTTAGCATATAAATAATAATCACATACACTATTTTCAAATTTTGAATTTTAGCCTAATGGAGCTATGTTATTCCTATTCTAGGTTTTATTTCTTAAAAATATACAAACTTCCTATAGATATTAGGAAAAATACAATTATGTTAGGTTACATAAAAATATTGATATTTATCAATAGATAGTATAGGAGTAGACTTGGGATAGAGAGATGGCTCATAGCTTAGGAGTGCAATGCTTCCTACTCACTCAAAGGACTTAAAGTCAGTTCCTGTACCCACATCAGGCCCCCCAAAATTATCTAAAATTCTTTTTCTAAGGATTCAGACACCTTCTTCTGCCCTCTAATACATTGTACCTTGAGTAGATTATGTAACTTTATGAAATGGAACTTAATAAAAAATAATTTGTATCAAGTGTTTGCTTCCATCTTAAGTTGTTCATTTCTTGCTATCCAGTTGATGGAGTTATGATTAGAAGCTCCTGATAAATAACTCACAAATGTATCTATCATTTTAGAAGGTCCCACTCATTCTAGTTTTTTTTTCTATGTATAATTTTTTGGGTTTGTTACAGTCTCACTTATTTTACATTTCATTCCCTATGGTGGTGTTGCTGTCATTCCCATTAAGTCACTGCTGAGAATAATGGCAAAATAAAAGATCTGTATTTGTCATACTTCTTTCTGAGAGCTTTGTAGTTTCCAATTTATGTGTTTATTTTAAATTGAGATGGTGTCTTATTTAGGGTTTCTATTGCTATGAAGAGACACCATGACCAAGGCAAGTCTTATAAAGGATAACATTTAATTTAGGTTGGCTTACAGGTTCAGAGGTTCAGGCCACTTTCATCAAGTTGGGAAATGTAGCAGCGTCCAGGCAGGCATGGGCGCTCAAAAAGAAGTTTAGACTACTGCATATTTGTTCTGAAAACTAACAGAAAAAGACTGTTTAAAGACAGCTAGGAGGTGATTCTTAAAGCCCTACCATGACACACTCCCTCCATAAAAGTGAGACCTCCTAATAGTGCTACTCCTGACCCAAGCATATTCAAACCACCACAGATGATTTTTCTTTAAGGTGAAAATAAATATAAAACTTCCATATTTCACATATCTGCTTTGACCATAGATGTTTGGAGGAGAGAAGATTCTTTGTTCATCATATAATCTATGAAATTTTATTCAAAGGATTCTGATCAAATATATGTGGGTATACTGTTATGTTTTCTATTCTGATCTTATTCCACATGTGTGTTTTATGGCATGCTAAAAAACTACTATTCTGATTACTATAATTTTTGTGAGATGCTTTGAAGCCAGCAAATATGAAACAATCTTGTTTCTTATTTCTCAAAGTCACTCATGTCAATCAAAATGTTTCATGAATTTATTTTATTTCTGTAAAAATAATATTATATATTTTTGTTTATGTATTTATGCTTTGTAGTTTTTTAAAGTGACTTTTATATTTTAAAGCAGATTTTTCATTTTCTTTTATACATTTGTATGTTGCCTAATACTATTTTCATCCAAGTATATAATGTACTTTGAGTCTGTACCCCATACCTCCTCCCCTCTTCCTCACCTATCTTGATTTCCACTAGTAGCTCTTTTCCTATACAATGATTTGCCTTTGCTGGCATCTCTGTCTCTTTCTTTATCTTTATCTCTTTTTCTCTCTGTCTCTCTGTCTCTCTCTCTCTCTTACACACACACACTCACACACAGATACACAGAGAAAGGTATGCAAGTACATGCATGTATACTTTGATGCCATATATATCAAACATGCATATCATATATGATAGTTATATATACAGGTAAATATGCACATACACATACATATACAAAGTATAGAATATCTTTGCATTTGTTTCCTTCAATTAATTTTAATAGTATATTAAGTTTTCACTGTACCAGTGTTTAGATTCGTTGGTGAACTTAATCTCTAGGATTTTTGTTTTTAATACTATTATAAGTATGATCACACTTCATATCATCCTAGTTGCTTTTATTTGTTACTTTTATGTCTTAAAGTGCAACTGAAATTATTTATTTCTATTTTTCTGCATGGGAAATTTAGGATATCTGTATATGAGATCATGTCATACATGAACATATATGATTGATCCCTTCAAACTTGTAAAATATTAGTTTAATGTATTGGCTGATTTCTCTGGATAGGATCTCAGTACTATTTTGAAGAAAAAGTGAGATTTGGAATTTTTGTGGTTTTCTTGATTAAAGAGAAAGATTTTTCACAATTGTGCTTGATATTAGACATGTTCTTTATTAAGTAGCATTTCTTATGTTAAGAAGACTGGCTTGTATTATCTGCTGGTGGTATTTTTATACATGGTACATTTTATGTTGAGATATTTCCTTCTATTGTTAGCAGTGGGTTGTTGTTAACATCAATGTGTACTAAACTGTGTCAAATGTGTATTAGTATTTGAATTTTGTGCTTTATTCAGTAATTCTAGTGAATTATATTGAATATTTTATTTGATGAATCGTCAAGTATGAGTTTTTTAATGTGGTACTGAAAATTTGTTTCTACAGTGTTGAAGATAGTTACATAAAAATTCATTAATTATATTCCTTATAATTTTATGCTAGTGTCTTTCATATATTACATGGAAGCAATATTGGCATCAGAAATTAATTTTAAAATGGTACTATTACCTTATTTTTAGAACAAATTTGAGAGGAATCACTTTATTTCTTTAATAATTGGATAAAACAGAATTCTGGAGAGGTAGAGGAAGGTTGAGACTTTTTTTATTGCTGGTTATAATTTCTAGTTGGGATATATTTATTCCATTTTTTATATAGTCATTATTAATTCATTTTGGGTTGTAAGCTTTTAGAAATATTTTCACTCCTTCCAGACTACATATATTATTGACAATACATTGTAAACAACACTTGGTTATTAAGGTTTCTATTTTTTTAATTAAATTTATTTATTCACTTTACATGACAATATCAGTTCCCCTTCTACTCCCAGTATCTCTCAGCAGATCCTTCCTTTATTGCATACTCTGCTTCTCCTTTGAGAAGGGGGAGCCTCCCTCTATGTGTTAGTCTCTCATATTACATGAGCCCTCATGCCATCATGTAGTGCCATTACTAGGCACATTCTTACCCATTGAAGCCAGACAAGGGCAGACCATTTACAGGAATGTGATCCACAGGTATTTAGGCTAAAACCTTAGAAACAACCCCTGGTCCAGTTGTTAGGAGACCTGCAGAAAGACCAAGTTGCTCATATGCTATATATGTGGCATGGGTCTAGTTCCAGCCCTTAGTTGTTCTTTGGTTGATGATTCAGACTCTGGGAATCCCCAAGGGTCCAAGTTCATTGTCTCTGTTGATTCCCTGTGATGTCCCTGTCCTCTTGGGATCCCTCAGTCTTTTTCACTACTTTTCCTTAAGAGTCCCAGAGCTAGTTCCATCTAATGTTTGGCTGTGGATATCTGTATCTTTTTCCATTGTTTGCTGGGCAGAGCCTCTCAGAAGACAGTTATGCTAGGCTCTGATCTACAAGCATAACAGAGTATCATTGATAATATTAAGGATTGGTTCTTGACCATGCAATTTGTCTCAATTTAGGGAAGTTATTGGTTGGTTGTGCCCTCTGTTTATATTCTATTTTTTTGTCCCTGCACTTCTTGTTGACAAAGGCCCATTTTGGGCTGAAGGTTTTGTGAATGGGTTATTATACTTGTCATTCCACTGGCAGTCCTGCCTGGCTAGAGGAAATGGCCATTTTACGATCCGTATCTCTCCCTGCTTGGAGTCTCAGGGAGAGTAGTCCCACTTATCCCTTGGGACCCCACCTATCACAATTTCAGATATATCCTAGAGATTGTTCTGCATTCCACTGCCTATCTCCCTTCTATCTCTCCTTCTCTCCCTATATTCAATTCTACATCTCACTCTTGTCCTCAT
Organism: Mastomys coucha; assembly: GCF_008632895.1. NCBI lineage: Eukaryota > Metazoa > Chordata > Mammalia > Rodentia > Muridae > Mastomys > Mastomys coucha. Next base: position 115,668,550 of record NC_045030.1, read on the forward strand.
CCCCTCTCTCTGCCAGTTCTGTCCTTCCATCAACCTCCTATATCTATTTTGTTTCCGCTTCTGAGTCAGATTCAACCATCTTCCACATTGTTTGGCTTCTTTAGATCTGTTGGTTGTATTGTATTTTACGGCTAATATCAACTTATAAGTGAGAACACACCATGCATGTTCTTTTTGCATCTGGATTACCTCATGCAAGAAGATATTTTCTAGTTCTATTCATTTGCCTGTGAAATGTATGACACCCTTCTTTTTTATTGGCTGAGTAGTATTCCATTGTGTAAATAAATTACATTTTCTGTACCCATTCTTTGGCTGAGGGGCATTTGGGTTGCTTCAAGTTTCTGTCAATTGTGAATAAGGCAAAGGAATAATACTATAAATAATGCCAATGTTCCTTACCTTAAGAATGGATAAAGAAAGTTAACCATGTTTTTTTTTTTTTATCCATTCTTCAGTTAAGAGACATTGGTATTATTTCTAGTTTCTGACTAGTAGCTAATTCATAATATTATTAAGGCTGCTGTGAACACAGTTGAGCAAATGTCCTAGTAGGATGGTAGAGTATTTTTTTGCATATATTCCCAGGAATAATATAACTGGACAGAACTATTCACAATTTTTTGAGACTACCAAATTGATTCCCAATGTGGTTGTATACATTTTCACTTTCAACAGCAGTGGAATAATGTTCCTATTACTCCACAATCTCAACAGCATATGCTGTCCCTTTTGTGTTTGATCTTAGCCCTTATGATGTGTGTTAGGTATAAACTCATAGACATTTTGATTTGCATTTCCCTGATGACTAAGGACATTGAGCCTTTCTTAATGTGTTTGCTAGTCACTAGAGATTCCATTGTTAATAATTGACCGTTTAGTCTATACTGCATTTTTAAATTGGTTTATTTGGATTGTTTGGTGTCTAAGTTCTTGAGGTCTTTATATAAATTTTATATTATTAACCCTCTCTCAGAAGAAGGGCTGTTGAAGATCTTTTCTGAATCTGTAGACCATCATTTTGTTCTATTGATAGTGCCCTTCCACTTACAGAAGCTTTTGTTTCCCAAGGTCCTGTTTATCAATAGTTGATCTTAGTGCCTGCACCATTGGTATTCTGTTCAGGAAGTTATCTCTTATGGTGATGAGTTCTACGCTATTCCCCTGTTTTTGTTCTATTAGATTTATTGTATCTGGTTTTACATTGAGGTCTTTGATGCATTTGCACTTTGATTTTTGTACAGGGTGGTTAATGTGGTTATATTTGCATTCTTCTATATACAGACATCCAGTTAGACCAGCAGCATCTTTTGAAGATGCTGTTTTTTCCATTGTATGGTTTTGTTTTCTTTGTCAAAAATCTAGTGAAGAAAGGTATGTGTACTTATATCTGATCATCAACTCAATTGCATTGACCAACCTGTATCTTTCTATACCACGTAGATTTTATTACTATTGCCTTATAGTACAGCTTGATGTCATGGATACTGAAAACCCCAGAAGTAGTTTTACTATTTGTAATTGTTTTAGCTCTTATAGGTTTTTTGTTTTTCTATATAGAGAATTATTCCTTCAGGTTCTGTAAAGAATTGTGTTAGAAGTTTGGTGGTGTTTCATTTAGTCTATAGATTGCATTTGATAAGATACCCATTTTCACTGTTTCCTACTGATCCATGAGCATGGGAGATCTTTCCATCTTCTAAAGTCATCTTTTATTTCTTTCTTCAGAGATGAAGTTCTTGTCAAACAGATCTCCCACTTGCTTGCTTATAGTTGCACCAAGTTGTTTTATATTATTTGTGACTATTATGAAGAGTCTTTTCTCCCTAACTTCTTCCTCAGTCTGCTATCACATGTATATAGGAGTGCTTCCAATTTCATTGGTTTAGTATTGTACCTATCTGCTTTGCTGAAGGTGTTTATCAGCTGTAGAAGTTCTTTGGTAGAATTTTTTGGAGTCACTTATATAAACTATCATATCATCTGCAAATAAAAATATTTTGATTTTTTTCCCATAATTTGTATTCCCTTGATCTCCTTTAGTTTTTGTATTTCTAGGTAGAATTTCAGGTACTTTATTAAAGAGATAGGAAAAGAGTGGACAGCCTTGTCTTGACCTTGATTTTAGTAAAATTCCTTTAACTTTCTGTCTACTTAATTTGATGTTGGCTATCTACTTGGTGTATATTGCCTTTATTGTGTTTAGATATGTGCCTTGTATCCTCAATCTCTTAAAGACTTTTGACATGAGTGGGTGGTGGATTTTCTGAAAGGATTTTTCAACACCTAATGAACTGATCATGTGTTTTTCTTCCCCCAGTTTATTTATATGGTGGAATATGATGATGGATTTTTGAATATTAAACAACCTTTATATCCTTAGGATGAATACTACTTGAGCATGGCATATGATGTCTTTGATGTATTTTTAAATTTAGTTTGCTAGTATTTTATTGAGTATTTTTTGCATCAATGTTCAAAAGGCAAATTGGTCTGAAATTCTCTTGCTTTGTTATGTCTTTGTGTGATTTAGGTATCACGGTGACTGTAACCTCAAAGAATGAGTTTTGCAATGTTCCTTCATTTTCTATTTTGTGGAAAAAATTGAGGAGTATTGCCATTAGCTCTTCTTTCAAAGTTTGGTAGAATTCTGTACAAAATCCATCTAGCCCTGTGCTTTTCTTATTTAGGAGAGATTTGATGATTGCTTCTCTATACATAGGTGTTAAAGGACTATCCATAGAGTATAGTTTTGGTAATTGATATCTGCCTAGAATATCATCATATCATTTGTATTTTCCAATTTTGTGTAGTGCAGGCTTTTGAAGTAAGACCTAAATATTCCTTGAATTTCCTCACTGTCTGCTGTTATGTCTTCCTTTTCATTTCTGATTTTGTTAATTTGGGTACTGTCTCTCCTTTTTAATTAGTTTGGCTAATGATTTGTGTATCTTGCTGATTTTCTCAAAGAACCATCTCTTGGCTTCATTCATTCTTTGGATTTTTCTCTTTGTTTCTTTTTTTTAAATTATGGGGTCATCTTATTTTATTTTCATGGAGCTTTTATTTATTTCTTGAGAATCTCATATACTATAATTTCATCATATTCTTTCCCCTCCCCCAACTCTCCCATATCTTCCCTTCCTCATCCATATCCACCCAATTTTATGTTCTTTCTCTTTAATTTTCTTTTAGTTTATTTTTTGTTAGACGTTTTCTTTATTTACATTGCAAATTTTATCCCCTCCAAACCCTCCATGACACCCCCCTCTCCCTGCTCATTAACCCACCTGCTCTTGCTTTTCTGCTCAGTCATTTCCCTATGGGGCTGTAAAACCCTTCAGCTACTTTGGTTCTTTCTCTTTCTTAAAAGCTAAACAAACAAGCAAAGACAAACCTCCATGGAGTCTAATTTGTATTGGTCAGCTGCCTTAGAGTATGATTGATTAACCCAGTGTTACTCCATTGAACAAATACAATTTTTAAAAAATTTCCAGCAGCTATGAATTGTTAATAGCCCCTAGGTCAGGGTTGGGACTTTGTGCCCACTTCCGATTTTCTTTGCTGAAGATCTGTCTGACTTGATCTTACATAGTTCTTGTGCATGCTGTCACAGTCTCTGTGAGTTCATATGCATACCTAGCTTTCTATGTTTTTTTAAAGATATTTTTTAAAGATATTTTTTAAAGATATTTTCTTTATGAAATCCTTAGGCAAATGGGTGGAACTAGAAAATATCATCCTGAGTAAAGTAACCCAATGACAAAAGAACACACATGGTATGTACTCACTGATAAGTGGATATTAGCCCAGAAGCTCAGAATACCTAAAATGTAATCCACAAACCACAAGAAACACAAGAAGAAGAAAGACCAAAGTGTGTATACTTCTACCCCTCTTAAAAGGGGGAAGAAAATACCCATGGAAGGTGTTGTAGAGACAAACTACGGAACAGAGACTAAAGGAAGGACAATCCAGAGACTGCTCTACCTGGGAATCTATCCCATATTCAGTCACTAAACCCAGACACTATTGTGGATACCAACAAGTGCTGATTGACAGAAGCCTGATATAGCTGTCTCCTGAGAAGCTCTGACAGTGCCTGACAAATACAGAAGTAGAGGCTCACAGCTATCCATTAGACTGAGCATAGGTTCCCCAATGAAGGAGCTAGAGAAAGGACCCAAGGAGCTAAAGGGGATTGCAGCCCCATAGGAAGAACATCAATATGAACCAACCAGTAACCTCAGAGCTCCCAGGGACTAAACCACAAACCAAAGAGTACATATGGAGGGACCCATGGCTCCAGCTGCATATGTAGCAGAGGGTGGCCTTGTCAGTTATCAGTGGGAGGAGAGGCCCTTTGTCTTATGAAGGCTTGATGCCCTAATGTAGAGGAATTCTAGGACCAGGAAGCAGGAGTGGATGGGTTGGTGAGCATGGGGATGGAGGTGAGGATAGTAGGTTTTCAAAGGGGAAAACAGGAAAGGGAACAACATTTGAAATTTCTCTTTGTTTCTAATTGATTTTAGTCCTGATTTTGTTTTCTGTCATCTACTCCTCCTGGTTTGTTTTGTTTTTTGTTTTTCTTTTTAGATCCTTCTGGGGTATGTTTAATTTGTTGATGTGAGAACTCTCCAATTTCATTAGGAGGACACTTTCTCTTAGTGCTGTTTTCATAGTGTCCCACAATCTTTGCTAGGTTGTGCCTTTTTTTCATTTAATTCTAGAACACCTTTAATTTCTTTCTTTATTTCTTCTTCAATGAAGTGATTATTGAGTTGAGAGTTGTTTAGTTTCCATGGGTATAAAGGTTTTCTATTACTTCTGTTGTTGCAGAAGTCCAGCTTTAATATATGGTGATCAGAATTGATGCTTGTGGATATTTCATTCTTCTTGTATCTGTTGAGGCTTGCTTTGTATTTTCTGTGAGGTTCTGAGAAAAATGTATATTCTTTCGTGTTTGGGTAAAATGTTCTATAGGTATCTGTTACATCCATTTTAATCATAATCTCTGTTAGTTTCATTATTTTTGTGCTTAGATTCTCCATGACCTGGCAATTGGTGAGAGTTAGGTCTTGAAGTCTCCCACTATTTACGTGTAGTGTTCATTGTATGATTTAAGCTTTATTAATGTTTCTTCTATGAATATGTATGGCCTTGTATTTGGAGCATAGATGATCAGTATTGAGATATGAAGGAAACTGGCCCGCAGTTTCACTTCATACCGTGGGTGATTCACGAACTGGGGAAGTCGAGTTTCTGTGGAAATAAGCGGGTTAGGAGAGACAAGGATCCACACCAAGTAAAATGCTTATCAAGGTGTAATCTTTACTTAGTGAAACAGGATATTTATACCTGAGGCAAAACGGTCTTATGTCTATTAGCATATAACTGAGAACAGGAATCAAGCATATCAGTACATATCAGTCATGTAGATAAGCCCCTGCAAGCGAGGACTCCAGGCAGAAAGCGGATTAAAGTTTTAGTCCATTTTGAATTCTGGGCTCCCGGTTCTGGCTTAATCCCTTGAGCTGGCTCCAGACACCTGGTGAGCCGAGCCGAGCTGCTGTCTCGAGAGTTCATTGAGACCCCTCAATGGAGTCAGCAGGAAAGGTACATTTCACCCTGAATTGAATAAATAAAAAAAATAGGGAAATGCGATACGATCTCGACACCAATACATGGGCAACAAAAGGTGCGTAACACCTTCTGGCTCCGCCCTCCAAGGCGATAACGCACAGTGGGAAATCCAGGCCATGAAACATCTGTAACCCAGACGGCCATCATCCACGTGCCTGCCTAGGGTGACCTCTAAGGCGATAACGCACAGTGGGAAATCCAGTCCATGAAACGTCTGTAACCCAGACGGCCATCATCCACGTGCCTGCCTAGGGTGACCTCCAAGGCGATAACGCACAGTGGGAAATCCAGTCCATGAAACGTCTGTAACCCAGACGGCCATCATCCACG
>NC_045030.1:115680560-115686544 GCF_008632895.1 Mastomys coucha
GAGCCGAGCCGAGCTGCTGTCTCGAGAGTTCATTGAGACCCCTCAATGGAGTCAGCAGGAAAGGTACAGAGATATCCTCTTGGTGGAATTTTCCTTTGATAAGTATGTATTGTCCTTCCCTATCTCTTTTGATTACTTTTGGTTGAAAATCAATTTTACTAGATATTAGAAAGGATACTCCAGATTGTCTCTTAGGTTTGTTTGCTTGGAAAACTTATTTCCAGCACTTTACTCTGAGATAATATCTGTCTTTGTTGTTGAGATATGATTTTTATATGCATCAGATGATAGATTTTGTTTATGCATCTACTGTTAACCTGTGTCTTTTTAGTGGGAAATTCAGTCCATGGATGTTGAGAGATATTAAAGATCAATGTTTGTTATATCCTGTTATTTTGATATTGATGTTGGTAGTGTTTGTGTGTGTGTGTGTTTGTGTGTGTGCATGTGTGTGTGTGTGTGTGTGTGTTACTCTTTTATTGGTTTTCATAGTGTGAAATTACTTATTTTTTTGTTTGTATTCTTATTATATTGGAATTTTGCTTCTAGTAACCTAGGTAAGACTGGGTTAGTGGAAAGGTATTACTTAAATTTGGTTTTGTCATGGAATATCTTGTTTTCTCCATCTATGGTGATTGAAAATCTTGCTGGATATAGTTGTCTGGGCTGGCAGCTGTGGTCTCTTAGGGTCTGTAAGACCTCTACCCAGGTCCTTCTAGCTTTTAGAGTCTCAGTTGAGAAATCAGGTATAACTCTGATAGGCCTGCCTTTATATTTAATATAATGTCTGATTATAATTTGATGAGAGGATTTTTTTTCTGGTCTAGTCTGTTTTATTTTATGTAAGGTTCTTGAATATTTACAGTCATCTCTTTATTTCTGTTAGGGAAATTTTCATCTATGATTTTGTTGAAGGTGTTTTCTGGTAATTGAGCTGGGAATTTTCACATTCTTCTATTCCTATTATTCTTATGTTTAGTGTTTCTATAGTTTACCAAATACTGGATGTTTTATATCATGAAGATTTTAGATTTTGCATTTTCTTTGACTGATACATTGATTTCTTCTATCTTATCTTCTATGTCTGAGATTCTTTCTTCTATCTCTTGTATTCTGTTAATTATGCTCATATCTGTAATTAACGTTCTCTTGTCTAGATTTTCCATCTTCAGGATTGCCTCAGTTTATGTTTTTTTTTATATCTTCTATTTCCCTTTTCAGGTCTCGGTACAGTTTTATTTCCTTTACCTGTTTGATTATATTTCCCTGTATTTACTTTTATTTGCCTCCTCTTTTAATGCCTCTACTTATTTGAATGTATTTTTTTAATTTCTTTAAGGGATTTATTCATCTTCCTTATCATGTTTATAAGATGGGATTTATGATCATCATCCTTTGTTTCATTTTCATTAGGATATCGATGGTTTGCTGTAGCAGAATAGCTAGGCTCTAGTTGTGCTATATTGTCTTGAGTCTTGTGGTTGTGTTCTCTTTATTTGTTTATTTATTTATTTATACTCCATATTTTATCCCCCCGTTTACCTCCCAATGTACCACATTCCATACCTCCTCCCCATCCCTTGTCTCCATGTAAATGCCCCCCACAACCCCCTCCCCTGACCTCTAAACTCCATGGTGCCTCCAGTCTATTGAGGGTTAAGTGCATCATCTCTGAATGAACACAGACCTGGTAGTTCTCTGCAGTATGTGTGCTGGGGCCATATATTAGCTGGTGTATGTCTTAGTAAATCTCCAACACAAATAAGTCCAGGCAATGAAAACACAACTAAATTAATATGAATACATTCTGTGTGCCTAGATTGGGCATATCTACCAATATACTACCATCTTCCTCATATAAGAGACCCCTTATATCTTGCGGATTCTCTGGGCCAAGTGCTTCTTCTCTGCTTTCCTTTCATCTCCTCTGTCCCCCCTCTCTCTCCTTTTCTCCCAAAACTTTCAGCTCTACCTTCCCACATTTTGCCCCCAATCACCTGCTCTAGCCTTTATTTTATAAATTAAGGTGGGAAGAAAGTTTACAGGAAACTACCAGAGTGTTGACTCATTCCTTGTTTACATCCCTTATCAGGAGAATGGAACTAACATCAAATATAATTAGCCCCAGGGCTATCTGAAACAGGTATATGTGCCTTGGTTGGTGGTCCAGTGTTTGAGAGATGTCAGGGTCCAGATTAATTGAGACTGCTGGTCCTTTTACAGTATTACCCTTCTCTTCAGCTTCTTTCCGCCTTTCCCTAATTCAACAACAGGGGTCAGATACGTCTGTCAGATGGTTGGGTGCAAATATCTGCATCTGACTATTATAGCTGCTTGTTGGGTCTTCAGGAGTACAGTCTTGCTAAGTGCCTTTTTTGTGAGTGCTCCATAACCTAAGCAATAGTGTCAGACCTTGGGATCGTTCTCTCAGCTGGATATAAGAGAAAGTGGGAAAGAGCATTGAACTCACCGGCACAGGGGGAAAATGTTTTAAACAGAATTCTAATGGCTCATGTTCTAAGGTCAAGAATTAATAAATGGGACCTCATGAAACTGGAACTTTTTTTAAGGGAAAGGATATAGTCAATAAGACAAATTGGTAACCCATAGATTGGGAAAAATTATTCATGAACCCCACATCTGATAGAGGGCTAATATCCAAAATGTATAAAGTACTGAAGAAGCTAATCACCAAAAACCCAAACAACTGAATCAAAAATTAGGTATAGAACTAAATGAGATTTCACAACTGAGGTATAACAAATGGCTGAGAAACAAATAAAGAAATATTCAAAGTCCCTAGTGATCAGAGAAATGAAAATCAAAATGACCCTGAGATTCCACCTAACACCAATCAGAATGGCCAAGATCAAAACCTCAGGTGACATTTTCTCTCTGGTTACTTTCTAAGGTGGGACCAGCCAGAGTGCACAGGCAGCAGAAACAGCAGAGCATCTGGGACATGGTCCTTCCTACATCCATCTATAGCCAGGAGGTATACCTGTTCCACAGCCCTCTGTGCACCTTTCCTGCCAGGGAGAGCAGATGTCCAGAAAGTGCTCTTACACTAGGACTCAGGCTAGATTATAATTTTCTCTCCAGTGACTTTCTAAGGTGGGACCAGCCAGGAGGCATAGGCCACAGAAGCTGCAGAGCAACTGGGACAGGGTCCTTCATTCATCCATCTGTACCAAGGAGGGACAGCTGATCCACAGCCCTCTACACACAGGTCTTACCAGGGGAGAGCTGATCACCCAGGAGTGGTGACAAAGGTTTACAGACTCACAGGAAGAACAAGCTCCAGCCAGATAGGAAAAAAACATCTGACACCAGAGATTAACAGATGGTAAAAGGCTGTGGCTTCCTTCCCCTCTGTTTGGGAGCGATTTGGACTCTGAAAGCAGTCCCAACAGGCCAGGAGTTGAAGCTGGCCACCTGAGGTGTGGAACACTGACAATGCAGCTCAGAAGATCAAAAGAACTGAAACTTAGCCTGCTTCTGCCAGAACTCCGTTTAATGTTTGTTGTATACACAGACTGTTGTACTTCTATGTCTGCTATCACATCTATGTTAAAAAACCTAGATTGTTTTGGTTTCGATTCTGCCTTTAGCTATATATACCCAGTTTTCCCAAGTAAAGATACACCTTGATACATCTACTTGGTGTGGTTTCTCCTTGCTTACCCATTCATCTCCGGTCCAGGACAATCCACTATCTTGTAGGGTCTGCTGGCAGAAAACTACAAAAGGCAAATGCAAAAACCTTACCAACAGAAACCAAGACTACTTGTCATCAGCAAAACCCAGTATTTCTACCATAGTGAGTCCTGAAAACCCCAATACACCAGAAAAGCAAGATTTGTATCTAAAATCATATCTCATGATGGTGATAGAGGAAATTAAGAAGGACATAAATAACTCCCTTTAAGAACACAAATAAACAAGTTTAAACCCTTAAAGAGGAAACACAAAAATCCCTTAAAGAATTACAGGAAAGCACAAACAAATAGGTGAAGAAATTGAACAAAACCATCCAGAATCTAAAAATGGAAGTAGAAACAATTAAGAATTCACAAAGAGAGACAACTCTGGAGATAGAAAGCCTAGGAAATAAGTCAGAAACCATAGATACAATCATAACCAGCAGAATACAAGAGATAGAAGAGAGAATCTCAGGTGCAGAAGATAAAATAGAAAACATTGACACAACAGTCAAAGAAAACATAAAATGCAAAAAGATCCTAACCCTAAACATCCAAGAAATCCAGGACACAATGATAAGACCAAACCTAAGGATAATAGGTATAGAAGAGAGTGGAGACTTCCAACTTAAAGGGCCAGTAAATATCTTCAACAAAATTATAGAAGAAACCTTCCCTAACCTAAAGAAAGAGATGCCCATGAACATACAAGAAGCCTATAGAACCCCAAATAGACTGGACCAGAAAAGAAATTCCTCCTGACACATGATAGTCAAAACACCAAATGTACTAAACAAAGAAAGAATACTAAAAGCAGTAAAAGGATCAAGTAACATATAAAGGCAGGCCTATTAGAATTACACCAAACTTCTCACCAGAGACTATGAAAGCAAGAAGATCCTGGGAAGATGTCATACAGACTGTACAAGAACACAAATGCCAGCCCAGGTTATTATACTCAGGAAAACTTTCAGTTACCATAGATGAAGAAACCAAGGTATTCCATAACAAAACCAAATTTTCACAATATCTTTCCACAAATCCAGCCCTTCAAAGGATAATAAATGAAAAACTCCAACACAAGGAGGGAAACTATATCCTAGAAAAAAGCAAGAAAGTAATCTTCCAACAAAACTAAAAGAAGATAGCCACATGAACAGAATTCCAACTCTAACAACAAAAATAACAGGAAGCAACAATTACTTTTCCTTAATATCTATTAATATCAATGGACTCAATTCCCCAATAAAAAGACATACTATCAGACTGGGTATGTAAACAGGACCCAACATTTTGTTGCATGTTGAGAGCAATATTGTCTAAACAGTAACTGCTCTGTCAACCATAACTGCTTATTGGCACAAATCACTGACCTCCATGAGAAAGTCCTGACCCAGCTGAGAACAAAAGACTATTCATCTTACTGATAAGTATCTGACAACCCACTTTGTTATAGAAGCCCACTTTAGAATTTGTGGTGAGATGTCTAACAATATCTAACAATTCATTTTGTTATGAGATCAAACATCTATGGGTCTTGTAGACAAGCGCTTTACTCCCAGTCCAGTTAGGGACAAAATAGTCATGCATCACATAGACAGGGGGTTAGCAACCTGAACTTTTTACGTAGCCGATTTCCTGGTCCTGAGAGCACCTGCACTCCCGGAAGACAAAGCGACCATGTCCCCTCCTCTTTCCCCTATTTTGCTTGTATGAGTATATAACCTGAGTAAGGAATATTAAAAATGGCATCTTGATCAGACTCCTTGACTTGCTGTCATTGTTCCTTTGCACTCCCTGTCTCACTTTCTCTTCCAGGTGAACCCCATAGTCTCTGTTCAACTGCCCCACGGGACAGGACAATTGCTTACACGAAACACACCTCAGTGACAAAGAAAGACACTACCTCAGAATAAAAGGCTAGAAAACAATTTTCCATACTAAGGGTCCCAAGAAAGAAGCTGAAGTAGCATTCTAATATCAAATAAAACCAACTTTCAAACTAAAGTGATAAAAAAGATAAGGAAGGATGATTCATACTCATCACAGGTAATATTGACCAAGATCAATTCTCAATTCTGAAACTCTACAAACTAAATGCAAGGGCATCTACAGTCATAAAAGAAAATTTACTAAAGTTCAAAGCACGCATTGCACTGCACACAATAATAGTAGGAGACTTCAACACCCAACTCTCTGCTATGGAAAGATCATGGAGACAGAAACTAAACAGAGACACAATGAAACTAAGAGAAGGTATGAAACAAATGAATTTAACATATT
>NC_045030.1:115686555-115688928 GCF_008632895.1 Mastomys coucha
AAAAAAAAAAAAAAAGAAAGAAAATATCATCTTGAGTGAGGTTACTCAGTCCCAAAAGGACATGCATGGTTTGTTTTGTTATTACACTCTACATTAGGCATCTGTTTTTCCATATTTTTGGCTGGATGATCCTGATGGCATCAGGTCTTCTTGGGAAGGTACTGGGGGTGGTGTGGTCCAGACAATGGAAGTCAGGTTATCTGACTCTAAAGATTTTGCCCCAGGTAGACAAAGTTCCAAACTAGTGTTCAAGAAATTTGCACAACTCATCACTGCAGGCTATATCCTGGGAGGATCTGACTGTGAAAGTATTGGTGGAGCATGTTTTGAATATAATTAGTCTTGGTGCCTGTGAAAAGCTTCCATGGGGTCACAGGATGCTATTAGGGTCTTGCAAACTCTTTAGGATTGAAAAGTGAGCTACGCTCTAGATAATGCAATTCTTTGGACAGCACACAACTCAGTTTTGCAGGCTGTGTCTGGGCAGAGCAGGCTGAGAAAGAATTGGTGGGGTAAGGTTCTGCTCTCATTAGTTTTTGAATCCCCAAAACCTTCCATGGGAGAAAAGATGCATTTGTGTTTCCACAAGGGTCCTTAGGACTGAAGAGTGAATCCAGAGCAAGACAGTGGATTTCTGGGGACTGTGTGCAACTTACCTCTGCAGGGTGTGTCTGGTTGGACTCAATTGGGAACTGAAAATTTCTTTTAACCACTTGAAATGTTTCTGATTCCATTTGTGATTTTAATTTTTTGTGGTTTTTCCTTTTTTAATTTTTTCTATAATTACATCAATGTTTTAAGAATGTTTTTATTTTTATTGCTTATTTTGTTTATTTACATTTCAAAAGATATCTCCTTCCCAGTTTCTTCTTCAAGAACTGCCATTCCAACCCCTTTCCCCTCACTCCATGAAGGTGTTCCCCTTTACACGTGCCCACCCCTGCCCCACTGTCTTAGCATTCCCCTACAGTGAGGCATCATCAAGCCTTCATAAGACCAAGGGCCTCCCTTCCCTTTGATGTCAGACAAGGCCATCCTCTGCTACATATGCCGCTAGAGCCATGGGTCCCTCCATTTGTATTCTTTGGCTGGTGGTGTAGTCCCTGGGATATCTGAGGGGTCTGGTTGGTTGATATTTTTGTTCTTCCTCTGGGTTTACAAACCCATTCAACTCCTACATTCCTTCCCCTAACTCCTCCATTAGGGTCCCCCTACTCAGTCCAATGGTTGGCTGTAAGCATCTGCATCTGTATTTGTCAGGCTCTGGCAGATCCTCTCAGGAGACATCCATATAAGGCTCCTGTCAACAAGCACTAATATTGCATTAACATCATTTCACTTCTCTCATGTCACACTACTCCCTCAGAACTTCATAACATTTTCTTTTTTCAATTACTATTGTTTTATACACACACACACACACACACATACACACACACAAACATACATACACATACACACACACACACACACACACACACACACACAAATATATAAAACCTCTGAAGTTCAGTGCGTTGACTACTGACCACTGGATAGATATTTATAATAGCTATAATCTGGTTTGTGAATTAACCATTTTATCATATAATGTATATAATCTCTTCCCAGTTTTTTTCTTATTTTTCTAATGTAAATATGGCTACCTTTTCTCTTCATTAGGTATCAGTTTTAAGAAATTTTCATTTTTCTATGTTTATTGTTTTAGCATTTGAGTGACTATGAATTTAAACTGAATCTTTTGAAAAAAAGAGAGTATATAGACTCTTATTTTTTTCTGTTTAGACTTTCCATATATTTTGACTGTGGAAGCAAATGCATTGCATTCATTACATGTTACTGAGAGGGAAAAAATGAGATTTTTTTTTTTTATTATTTGAGAGAAAAGCACGCAGAAGGGCACTCTGATGTGAGAATCAGAGCACCCATTTATTTATAGGCTGGAACAGTTGTAAGGTAGAAAAAGGGATTGGAGAAAATGCTGGCATGTTTACAATTATGGCCTTCATTAAGCAGTTGCTAGAGTAACTAACAAGAAGTCAGTTAAAGAATATTAGAAAACAGAGAAGCATATTTCTTGGCTGGCTAGTACTGGTGTTCCACTGGGAGGGACATGTAAAAATTCTGAGAAGTAAGTTTTTTAGTTCTGTAAGCATCATAACCCAAAGTGGAAAAGGTTTTAAAATGGTAATAGGTACCGTTTATTGAGTATTAAACCAAGTGATAGGAAATATATAACTCATCTTGAGCTAATAATATTTATATGATTTTTTGACCTTTTTACCTATTTCCACTGATGAGAAAACAAAAGATCATATTTATTGAAAAATTATGAGCCGGAGAGGAAGGGTTGGTGAGCAGGGGGAGGGGGGA
>NC_045030.1:115688938-115689889 GCF_008632895.1 Mastomys coucha
ATATGTAAATAAAGAAAATATCTAATAAAAAAGAAAAATTACTACCAAGTTATAGTGCTAGGATATATAGCCAAAAGTCATTGTTATAATAAATAATGCTGTTTCCTTATCAAATTATATTTTACTTATGATAAATCTCAATGATTTCTAATTGAGTCTATAAGAAGAAAAAAATTAAGTGGAAATATCAATATATACTATCTGTAGAGAGAAACACATATTGTTCTAAACATATTAATTCTTATTGACTATAAAATTGAACTGAAATATTTGGTTATAAATCTGAATGCCACTTAAGAATTAAAGTGGAATGTACTCAGCCTGTCACCTTATAGTATTTTTGCCAAGTTCAAAGAGTTCATGATGAAAACAGTTTTTCTAGCAAGTCTATAAAGTTTTGAACCTTGATTGTTTGGTAAATTAGTCATGAAAGGTCATTTTATCAAATGCTATTTAATCAATATGGATAAATTAGAAGTAACATTAGGTAGTTTAACCATAAACAGGAGAAATGAAAAGCACCAGAGGACTTTGAAGCATTAGAATATTTATTCACAGTGAGTATACTTTAGAATCCATGAAAATGTTCTTCAAAGTTGTTCTACAAGCTTCATTATTATTTTGTAAGAATTCAACCTAAGGTTGACAATATAAATGCTATTTTGTATAAAGTGTTGTTCAATTGATTATTTGACATAAATTTGAATCAATTATGCTGAGTTAAGCACTGGAAAAAGAAATTACAAAATTAGCTAATGTTAATGTACAGAAATTAATAAAGCAGCAAATAAATTTTCCTAATTATTAGGTAGCTCTTGATGGTATGTAACAAAGAGATTGTTATTTACCAAAAGGAATTTATGAAAATTCATCTGAACAAAATTGTACCATTCTTTGAGCATCTTTTATAAATAAGATTTTTTTTTTTTTTTTAGATTTACCGATTACCTA
>NC_045030.1:115690571-115691356 GCF_008632895.1 Mastomys coucha
AAGGGATAATGGCGGCTGTCTTCGGGGAAGCAGCACTATGCATGAGACAGGGTTGATTTTCAACTTAACACTTTCATCCTGGGACACAATGGTGAGTTTTAGGTCCACTGTGAAGTTTCCACGTGAAGGTGGCTGCCAGTACTATCCACATGACTGAGTTGACTCCTCCAGTCGGGGTTCATGGAATTTCCTTACAGTAGGAATGCTCTTCATTGCATGGAGACCCGTGGCAGGTTCCCTGAGATGTCTCCGCAAATGGGAAGCACCCATAAATTTAAAAAAAGTAAAAAATTGTTTTTTAAGTTAAAATTGTATTTATGGGTTTCCGAGGGAGTGTATGCTGTGTGCATGTGTGGAACTGACAGAGACCAGGAAAGGGTGCTGATTTCCCGGAAGCTAGAGTCACAGACAGTCATGAGTCCCCCAAGGTGGAGTGCTGGGATCTGAACCCAGGTCCTCTGGAAGAGCAGCAAGCTCCCCTAAACACTGAGCAATCTCAACAACCTTCCCTTAAACTTTTTGATTTATGGTTTCACTGAAAACAGAGACTTTTTTTTCAGGACTTGTACAGTACCTTGAATATCCTATTGCCGGGGGTGGGGTGGGGGAGTGGGATTCATCCTCCCAGGTCTACATATTTTTACCCATCCCCGCTCATAGCCCTTTCTCGTCTGATATTAGCATATCTTAATTACATTTTCACTGCCGAAGACTTACACAGTCACTATCGAGACCAGAGAAATTGTCAGTGGGTTAAACAAATAGAAGATTGGCTTTTGCTGTTT
>NC_045030.1:115692625-115694200 GCF_008632895.1 Mastomys coucha
TGCTAAATCTGACTGGAGCCTGTTCTTCCTGTGATCCTGGTTGTGTCAGAACTCCTCAGAGTCAAGCTTCCTCTGTGATCCTGTGGTTCTGGGATCCTGGGACCCTGGGATCCTGGGCTTGTTAGATCACCTGGGAGTGGGGCTTTCTCTGTGTGTTGTGGGACTGGCTACAGAGCTTGTGCCCAAGGTCTGCTCAGAACACTAACCCAGACAGACCCAGAAGGAACTCGAATCACTAGGCTGGTGGAGTTCCTAAGTGCCTAGTTCTGCTGGTCCCAGTTACTCCCAGTGTTGGGACAGATGTTGGTTTCTGTTCACCTCTGGTCCCGGGTGTGTCAGAGCACCTGGGATTGGAGCTTCCTCTGGGTGTTGTGGGACTGGCTGCAGAGCTTGAGCCCAAGGTCTACTCTCTCAATAAGATTATTTTAATGCTGAGGATAAAGCTCACAGCTTCAATATTACTCACAGAATATTTTTGTGTGACTAGTTTATTCAATTTGATTCATGTGTTTGAGCATCTGTAAAACAATTCTTTATCATTTTCCTAGGTTTTTGTCAGCACCAAATGCCATGGAAAACTAAAAACAAGAGTAGAATCTCACCATAGATGTAGAAGCTTGAATTGTTAAATTTAGATTAAAGCCTTTGTTTCTCATATTCAATTTGTCTTTTAATTTTATTTATCTTTTTGTCACAATGTTTTCTATAATGCAGTATTGTTTAAATTTGCTGTACAGAAAAAGATAATCTTGAATTTATGATTCTCCTGTGTCTATCAAAAGAGTTCTGGGACCAGAGGCAATATTCAGTGCATCCAATTTACTTGGTATTTAGGATATACCTCATGACCTCATGCAAGGTAAGCTAATATTCTTATCAATTGATTAAAGTACCCATTGTATACAGCAATTTGACACAAGTTAGAGTCATGTGAGAAGGGGTGATGAAAAATTGAAAAAATGCCAACATCAGATTGGCCTATATTCAGGTCTATGTGGGAATTTTCTCTATTGATGATTGAGATGGAGGGCCTAACCTGCTTTTGGTGCTGGCATCCACTGTGGGTGAATCTGGGGTATATAAGAAAGCAAGATAAGCAGGCCAGGCAGACAAGTAAGCTAGTAAGTAACATACTTGTAGCATAATCTCTGCTTCAGTGTTTGCTGCCTCATTGTTCCTTTGGGTTTTGTCCTCAAAGATTGACTATGATGTAGAAATGAAAGCAAAAATACACACACACACACACACACACACACACACACACACACACACTCACACGTATGTATAAAACCTCAATCAGGGCAAAATAATATTTTCTAATTGGCATAGGAGTTTCTCTTTTGCTTTATTCTTTCCTTCGTTCTTTCATTGTTCATTCCCTGATTGAACAATCCAGTGACTGCTGCACCTGGGAATCCTTCCTTGGGAATCAGTCACCAAACTCAGACACTATTGTGGATGCCAGCAATTGCTGGTTGACAGGAACCAGATATAGCCATCTCCTGAAAGGCTCTGAGAGTACCCAACTAATACAGAAGTAGAGGCTCACAGCCATCCATTGGACTGAGTACAGGG
>NC_045030.1:115694648-115697711 GCF_008632895.1 Mastomys coucha
AGGAGATATATGAAATATAAATAAAGAAAATATATTTTAAAAAAGTGGAAAAAATAAAAACAATAAAAATGCTAAAAAAACCCCAAAAACAAAAAAACATTATTTTCCAAGTGTGTGTATTCTTCCATAGTGACCATCCTAATGAATCAATTTTGTAGCCTTTCTATGTATACTTGCAAATTGAATATCAATTTCATATGAATGTAGTTTTAATATATAAAAACTTCATTATATTATAGATTTCTTTCTTTGTTCATAATTTACAAAATTGACAAAATGGTTTCCAGTCACTCATGTTACAATGGTTCTCTCTAATCTTTTACAACTAACTACAGCACAGAAGATAAGAAAGTTTCTGCTGCTAATGTGATCAAACTTTTCTGAAATTGTCAACTCAAATGTGCAAAATAGAAATGTCCAAAAGAGTATTTAAGAATTTTTAGAGAATATAAGGCTGAGTGAGCATTTGTAGGTGGCTGAAACTAGTAATATAAACTTATATGGTAGACAGAGATGATATACTGTATATCTGGCAACTATCAAGAAAGGGGGAATGAACAATTTAAATCCTTAGGGATTTGAGGTAAGACTATGCATTCTTTTTACTACTAGCTAGTCTCCATTTCAAAATCAATTGCTGCCTTTAATATTCACTGAAAAAAGTTTGTGTACCTGATCTCAGAGTTCTCAAGGGACTACGTAATCATATATTACTATTTATGAACTTTCTGTTATTTGATGCATAAAATTGGATGTGTGTAGCTGCTTTCTACTTTTAAATAAAATCGTATATATAAAACAAAGCCTTAGCAGGCCTACAATCCAAAAATAAGTAGCTGTTCCAGACATTTCAGATTTCTTGTATATCACTTTGTTTTATTTTAAATTATGTCCATGGTTACCAGAAGAGATTCTTATTTCTGATTAGTAAAAGAATTAAAATGATAAACATACTTTATGTATAAACTTCTATGCTATGATAGTATCACTGAGAAATGGATCATCATTAGATCCTACAATGGGGATTTCAGACTGTGGGTGAAAGGGCATTTCATCAGTGGTCAATATTTAAATTTTCACACTTATATTCACAGTACACAGAAAAAAAGAAAATCTGAGTATGAATCTATGATGATTTTTGGTAGAGCATGGGATAGGTTATGTGGAGAACAGAATGCCATTCTGAGGAATGCAGAATCTGTCTTCACTATAGTTGTTACTCAGTGGTCTCACTGACAGAATAATCATGGTAGAAGATAAGAAGGCTGTATATTTTCATTAACATGTCTTCCCTCTGATCAAGACTAATCTCATTACAATTTGGAATAAGTGGATATTTTCTAGGGCCCAAAGTTTTAGTCTTTGTTCTGGCAAAAAATACTAGAGGAAAGTGCCAGAGACCTTGTGAAAGAATGGTTAAATATTAAATGGTTTCTAATACAGAGAAGGAAATAGTTTATAGTCTTAATAATATATCTATAATCCAGATATAGTTTGGCCTGCCAAAAACATTACTTGATTTATATACCCCCAAATCCTACCTATTGTTCCATCATACACACAGTCTATAAACATGGAATTTTTTCAGAGAAAAAAATATATCAGTGGGTGCTAGCAAACATTATTGGTTATATATTTTAACTCAGTTACCTGAGAAAATTATGATAAAATACTAGAAGATTCTGCTAAAATTTCAATTACAATTCTATTAAAAACCTTGTATACTATTAAGATATTGTCATACAGTATAAGTTCCATATCTTTAAGAGTCAGCCACATATGATGCATTCTTTCTCACATTCTTAATTCTTAGTGTTAAGTGATGAAAGTATGAGTGTACCTGTGATTCTTAAACCTAAGACCTTACTAAAGTATTACAAGGCTGTCATCCATGATACCTTTGTATTGATATATTTAATAATATAATGACACTTGGAAAATTGTTGTGTTTCTCTTAAATTAAAACTAATATTACAAGTTGGTTATGGTTATTATGCTGAATATGTATATATTCATATATACATATATATGTGTATATATATACATATATATATGTATATATATGTATATATATGTATATATATATATATATATATAAATGTCAGATAGTATATTATTAAGCCAGTGGGGTTCATTGTATTTATTGTTTTTATTTATGGATAAACAGATTTGGTACTTAGCAAAAGAAACAAAATTATTTAAAGCATAAGAAATTTAGGGGTAATTTATCATATATTCTTGTTACAATAATTATGGTTGACAAAAATTAATAACCTATAAAACCTAATATAGTAGCACACATCCACAATCCTAGATCTTGGGATGATACCTAGATCATGCTAATCCTTAATTACAAATTCAATTTGATGCCAGCATAGTCTATGAGAGACTCTGTGGCAACAAACAGGAAGGCAAAAGAAAACAACAAGAAAATCCCGAAGGACGATGAGTACCACAAAATCTGACAATAGCAACAACAAAACCTCAAAGAATAATCAGTACCACAAAGTCTAAAGATGTTACAGAAATAACCATTATGAGTATTTCACCAAATAGTTAGTGAGATCTTTGTAGGAGGTATGCTGATATAGAATATTTCACAGAAGACAGAATCTGTTATTTCATCTTACAACTGGTGATCAGGAAAAGCCAAAATGAAAACAACTCAGTATTCTCTTTTCTTTGATTTCTTGTGCACAGAGATGTTAAAGTTTATGTACTGGAGTGAGCCTCTGCCACTAGAATTTTGGTTATTACACAGAAGAGGGGTAAAACAGTTTATTCCATTGGCTCAATTCTTTCCAGACATGAGTGTTCACTGCCTGCATTTCCTTATATAATTCCACAGATAATTCAGGAAAACTCTCTTCTATAGTGCTAGCTTTACCAGTCATGGATTTGTTTCCTCACTATTCTTTGTCTTTCAAAAATATTTATGGGTATAGGTATTGTGCCTTCATGTATAGCTGCTTTTCATGTGAGTGATGGCCTAATGCTCACAGGAAGAGAGAAGAGGGCTTCAGGTCCTTTAGTGTTTGAGTCACAAATGCTTCTTTTTTTTTT
>NC_045030.1:115697826-115701612 GCF_008632895.1 Mastomys coucha
CTGGCTGGATATTTTCTTTATTTACATGTCATATGATATCTCCTTTCCCAGTTTCCCCTCTAAACAAAAACAAAAAACAAAAAACAAAAAAACAAAACAAAAAAAACAAAAAACAACAACAAGAACAAACTCCTGTTCCCTCCCTCTTCCCTGCTCCCCCTGCTCACCATCTTACCCTCCCCTGCTTACTGGCCCTGGCATTCCCCCACACTGGAGAACCAAATAACCCTACTAAAAAAATGGGGTATAGAGCTAAACAGAGAATTCTCAATGGAGAAATACCGAATGGCTGAGAAGAACCTAAAGGAATGTTCAACATCCTTAATCATCAGGGAAATGCAAATCAAAACAACCCTGAGATTCCACCTCACACAAGTTAGAATGGCTAAGATCAAAAACTCAGGTGACAGCAGATGCTGGCAAGATTGCAGAGAAAAAAGAACACTCCTTCATTGCTGGTGGGATTACAAGCTGGTACAACCCCTCTGGAAGTCAGTTTGGCAATTCCTCAGGAAATTGGCCAGAGTATTACCTGAAGACGCAGCTATAACACTCCTGAGCACATACTTCATATACATGAAGATGCTCCAACATGTAATAAGGACACATGCTCTACCATGTTCATAGCAGCCGTATTTATAATAGCCAGAAACTGGAAAGAACCTAGATGTGCCTCAACAGAGGAATGTATATAGAAATTGTGGTACATTTACACAATGGAGTACTACTCAGCTATTAAACACAATGAATTTATGAAATTCTTCAGGAAATGGATGGATCTGGAGAATATCATCCTGAGTGAGGTAACCCAATCACAAAAGAACACACATGGTATGTACAAATGCTTCCTAGTCATTAATAAGTTCATGAAATCAAACACAGTTCCCCTAGCAGAGTAGCTAATATTTTTATCCATCAATCTCTCCAGCTTGATAAGGATTTCTTGTTGTTGAGAGATCATGGGCACTTTATCACAATTTCTCTTAATTCTTATTCCCTTATACACTTTTTTCAATAACATTCTCTCAATGATCAATTTGGGTTTTTTTGACAAACCTATGATAAATGTAGTGATCAAAGATCTAAGAAAATATATAAAATCAATTTATTTGTTCACTTCAAAACCATGAATTAGCAATCTTAGTTATCAAATTCTTAAAGAGAAAACATAGTAAATTCCCTTGCTTAGACGATCTGTAGTTTAGCATATTTATGAAACTCAAAGTCTCATTTTATAATTTTTATATAGAAATGTATTTTTCCCATAGAAGTAGTCCCTTAGAAAATACTCATTATGCAGTAACTTTCCCCATTGCAAAGTATATCTGTCCAGAGGCAGAAAATCCACAGATGTTGTCATTTTAAGATAGATAACATCTGGTTATGCCTCAGCTGCTTGTTAAACTGGTCCAGATATTCACAAAGGTCTCCATCTGCACATCCTGATTATGCTTTCTTTAATTCATTTCCCAATTTAGAGTTTCTTAAACATAAAAATACAGTAAACCAGAAGGGGATAGCCACCTGATAATAGATGTAAAAGAAGGATCACAGTTTTCTGTGTTTGGATCATTAATGTCAGAGACTCTTGCAAAATTCATTTCACTGCCTCCCAACTGACAGGGCTTTGTGGCATATGTGTTTGACAGAATAACTTTGGGCATTTAACACAAGGATGCCAGTATAACATTTAAAGTAGGATTTAGTTTATATTGTTTGGATAAATATAATAATCCTCTCATTATGGCCTAAAAAGTTACTTAAATTTTCTTCTTTCTTTCACTTTAATTTTCTTGCATATAATTTAGAAGCTAGGTCTCAAGGTACTCCGAGGCTTAATTAATCATTGTCTAAAATATGGCTTGAATTGGAGACCCACCCCTTGAGGAACACTGTGACTCGCCAATTCCCAAAGTACCAAGATGACAGAAAAGTTAACAATTCTATTTAAAATAAAGTTTCTGGAGATTGCATTAAAATCAACACTGAATTCCTAAGTATATGAATAATCATAATTTTAATGGAGGTTGATATGTATGCCATCATACTTATCACCCAGGAGAATGTACAATAGAAAGGGAGTTTATGTACTTTGTTATAGTTAAATCTTTAGGTAAGATATATCTTTCATTTTACTGACATACAGCTGAAACATTAATAATAGAATGAGGAGTGCCATTGGGCCAAAAAAAAGAAGAATATATCAATATGAACTATATTGAATAAGCGGAAACCCAAGGTTATCAACAAACTGAATTCCAAATATTCATTTTCTAATTTATTTATTTTGCAAATTAGAAAGCATTTTTATCAGAGAAAAGTATTCTACATAAAAGTTCATTTCTGGCTTATAGTATAGGGAGAATGAAAATGGGAAGGCTCTGATTGTATAACAGAGTATCATTCAGGAGGCATAGCTCCTAAGGGTGCAAGAAGCATTGGTCACTACAGCAGAAAAGAAAAGATGGAAAAAGTAAGAACTAGAGTGAAATGGCTAGTATGGGTCCAAATGACATTTGAGTTTGGAGCTATCCTATAAAGTTAAGTATATAAATATCATGTGAAAAAAAGTGTAGTATCCCTTGCAAAAAAAAAAAAAATTGAAACATCAGTATAAACTGCCATTTTCCTGAAATACTCACGTTCTTTTTCCATGGTTCTTGCCAAATAAAAATTAATCAGTCCCGGCTAGCCTGAGACTTTTAGGAAAGGTCAAAGTATCAAAAGTAGCAAAATGGCATTATATATGGAAAGAACCTGGTGCCTGCACATATGCCAAACCAATTATTTCTTAGAATGCTGGCCACATAAGCATAAAAGAAGTTAGCACACTGCTGATGCTGCTACATATGTAGCAGAAACTATAAAGCCCTTCGCCCTGGAGTGAATACAATGCAGCAAAAAGGGAATATATATGAGCCTGAAAAAAAAAACTCCCCTTCCTCTGTGTCACCAATTCTATCTTTAACTGTAATGGGTCATTAACTAATATTCTTAAAATAAATTCACACACATATGCTTCAAAATCTTGAGAAAAGTCAATTGAGTTGTATACATTGTATTGCAAAAGAGAAACAGAATAATGCTTCAGATGATTAGCAATGTATGCTGTTGCAATGCCTTTGCTGTTACCCTTTCAAAAATAAATGATCTAACCTCCTTAAAATGACACTGTACCCTATTTGAGCTATTTATCAAGAATATGCTAATTTTGTAAAAGGTGCCTTTCATTATGACATTCTCATACATGTGCTGATTATAGTGATTGCTGAATTGATTGCATTAAGAAATATCTAGAGAATTAATAAAATGCAACTGTAGAGATGAGTTTGTGATAGGGTTTCCAGAGGTTATTATACCATGAAGAATTATGGTTGGTTTTAGTGTCAACTTGCCACAAATTCTAATCTCTAGAGTAGAGAAAGTCTGTTGAAGAATTGCCCCAATTGCTTTGATTGATGTGGAAAGACCCACATAAATTGTATATGGTACTTCCCTGTAGTACCCCAGCTTTTAAAGTAAGGACTATTATATATCAGAAAGAAAATTATTCTTGACTTTTGGTCACTTGGCTTTCTCTTTTGCTACCCAAACAATGATGCTAATATTCCACAGGAATCATCTACTAATGCTTCTACAACTATAACTATAGATGAAATAGAACCCTGTTATTGGTGCCACTGCTGACTCCTTAACTGATAGAAAAATCAGTATTTGCAAACTTTCCTTGTTATTATTATAAATATCATTAAATATATACAAGTATAAGTTATTATTAATTATATG
>NC_045030.1:115701623-115702927 GCF_008632895.1 Mastomys coucha
ACTTTCCTTGTTATTATTATAAATATCATTAAATATATACAAGTATAAGTTATTATTAATTATATGTATATATTTATCATTTTATGATATATGATATACATAAGATAAGTGTGGTTCAGTGTGGTACTAGGAGATAGTTGTGCAGAAATGTAGTGCTAAGGTTGTAGTTCTCTAGTAACTCAAGTTAGTTGTATCTGGAACTGGTTCTTAGGTTAAATGGAATCTATGGTTAAGAAAGACTCTTCAAATACTGAACAATACTATAAATATAAAATGTGTACTATTAGAGAATTTGCTGAGATAAGTGCATTTTATGATTTTGATTCACCTTTTATGTGGTATGAGGAGTTCTGTGGACCTGTGTATAAAGCCATTTAATACCTATAGTAAAGTGAGAAAATTTATGACACTGGTTTGTTCATTTTAGCATCTTTGAACAATATTACAAAAGGAAAAAAATGAACTGAGTAATAAATTTGACTGACTCCAGAGGCACATAAACTATATAAAGATTTATAAGTATACACTGGATCATCTCTCCTGCAGCCATAGAACTCAAGTTGCAAATGAACAATGGCAATCTTCATCATATGGTTATCTGAGTTAAATTGTAAAATTAATTGATGTCCTTATATACTGTCATCAGATAGAATAAAATCATTAATTGGAAAAGAATGGGAATCTGTGACTTGGGATGGATGATTTTTGGATAATTCTAGGGAGACAGAATGCACTGATATCTCAGAGTCCAAAGTGTCCACTATACCTGAGGAAATAATCTCACCCCTATCAAAGCATATATCTCTTCGCAACCTCAACCCTAGTAGTGTTTCCTTCTATACATTTGCTTAAGAATAGATTTAATTCTGCTTTCTCTGTAGAGCCAATGTTCCTTAGCAAGTACCTTATCAATGACTCTGGACTGTTACCAAGATCCAAGATTATGCAAGTGCCTCCAAATGAATGCAAAGTTTGGTCTAGGAGGAGTTTCTATATCACTGAAGAACTTAATGAGCTTGGTAATCCATTCAAATAGAAGCCTGGGGAATATGTTTGCCAATGGACTTTAAGGGTATGGAATAATGGTGGAAGAAATGTAAAAGTAGAGGTACTTATTGATATATCTCCATTGAACATATATTTTAGGTTTAATATTGAAACTCACATAGTTTTTTTTTTAAGTGCAAAGAATTTATTTGGTGAGTTGGTTGAAACATTTGTTAAAAAGATGTCCGTTAAATTAGACATAGCTCTACCGGAGGACCCAGCCATACCACTACTGGGCATATACCCAAAAGATACTG
>NC_045030.1:115702938-115716229 GCF_008632895.1 Mastomys coucha
AAAAAAAAAAAAAAGATGTCCGTTTAGAACAAACTAGAGATGCCCAATAATGGTTTAATGTTGATGAAGGAATTTTAAAGTTCAGAGGTGTAGGCTTTTACTAATCAAAGGATTGGTCTGTTTACTTTTGTTTTGATTCTTTTAATTTTTTTGTGTGTTACTAGCTGTGTGTAGTGTATGTGGTGTATGTATGTGGTTGTACACATTATTATGTGGTTTTAGTCTGTTTTTACTTCTTCACTATCAAAAGTTAAACTGAAATCAACATGGATGTATCATATGTCTATTGTAGGCTGACTTTGATTCTACAGTTGTATCATATGGTCATTCTGTCTTAGATTTGAAGCTCTTTCACACCTCCTGAAAGGAAGCACGTTCTGTGTGGCAGGTTGGTGAGAAAACACAGATTCTCTAAAGTTCTTTTATATAATTATTTTATGATATTTACAAAAGAAAATATATACAAATGAGATCTGATCTCTGAAACATCACACTGTGCATCTTCAAAAGCCATTTAGGCTCATCATTCCTAGTCATAATGTGTGATTGGTCTATGATTTTGACTGGAGGAGGATCCTGAGCCAGTGAACAAGGTGGGAACAGCTAGGAATGCAGAAGATAGCTCAGGCACACGTGCACTCTGAAAACAGACTCTCAGGAAAGAGCTTCAGTAAAACAGCTCATTTAATGGGGTGATAAAGGCTATTTAAATATTTGGAGGTAGGCACAGGCTTTGAGGTGAATGCACATCATTGGTCAGGTCCAGAGTGCTTCTAACGCTTCATTTGTATTAGGAGGTATTTAAACTGATGCTGAACATGACTTTATAAGTAGAGAGGAAGTTTGCTGAGCAGCTTGAACTCTTCTGGATAGCAAAGGTTGTAGGGAAGGACTATCTGTGCTGAGACATTCAGGCTGAGAGCAAGGGGGAGTACAATTCTACTCTTGTCATTTTCTTGGTTTTGGGCACACCCTAGTTTTGCTTCACTTTGGCTCCCCTGACCCATGGCTTGCAGCCCCATATGCAAATAAATATTTTAACAGAAAAAGAGCATTTTTGATCTCATACATTGCAGAAAATAGAATTTAACATGTATTTATTTTTGTGAATAAGCTGGAAATGTCAAAAATATTTGCTGTGGAATAGTGTATTTTGTCTATAACATGGCCCTTGCTCTGTTAATATCTATACAATATTGTACAAGTTAACATTGTATCATGGAACTGGGAAGACTCAAGAATCCCCACCCTTCATTAAATATTTACAGGCAATTGACCTTTGCTGGGTAGAAGAAAAAAAATTTCTTCATTGATGCACCCACCTAGAAGCTGTTTATACTCCAGTAGACAATCCTTCATTCACATTTCTGTATGTAGCCATAATTAAAAACATGGGTTTACTAAGCTGTAATTGGGTAGATTCATTTATTTGATCTTTCCTTGGTACTCTGTCTGGAAAAATTCACAGAACTATATCTATTCTCATGATGCAGATACTATCAAGTAGTGATGCTCACTCAGTTATTGTGCCTGTATTTTTAATGCATAAGGAGAAGTAGAAATGCTGCTATCACATCTATATAATCATTGTGATAGTGGTATATGCACTACAATTTCATGCACACAAACAGTAGGTGATACAATTATAATTTATTGTACAGAGTTGAGAAATGAAAACTAAAAAAAAATACATAAGTTCTGGGAAAATACATGACTTACATGCTATGATTTAATCACACATATTCTCATATCATAGTCTACCTTATATTCTTATTCCAATATGAGATACACATTGACATTTTTATTTTGGTAAATTATGCTCCATAACAAGATCAATCTATCATTTTAATATGAATCCAAGCAGGTTTTTCCTAAAGTTTCTTGCTATGTCAGTAGTATGAGGATATAATTTCATCAATTATACATAGAACTTTATCAGAAATTCTGCAGGGAATTAAAAATAAATGTGCCAGTATTTAGATACATAGGATTGTAGTACAAAATGACTGTATATTTATGTTTATGCAACACTAAAAAGAAAAAGGAAAGCTAAAATAAAGTTCATAACTTTTCATACAAACAACTATACATAAGTTCATGGGTACAAGAAAAATAGCTAATTTAGTATAAGTGCATTTTACTGTCATTCAATTTTAAAAAGTGTTATTCTTTAGATAAATAATTCATACAACAAAACTGTTGACTTCTTTAAAAGAGACATAAAGGGTGTTTTCTAAAAGTGATAGACTATGATGTTGTAACTTTTTAAATTTTTAAATTTGTTCTTCTCTCCACAGTCCTTTCCCCTCCCTTCTATGCATACAACCTCTCCCCTCTAACCTCTCCACCTTCAATCAGAAAACAGCAGGCCTCTCATTGGCCATCAAACAAGCATGGTCTAACAAGCTACAATAAGCCAAGGTACATACCATCAAATCAAGCCTGAACAAGGCACCCCAGTAGGAGGAAAAAAGTTCCACATGCAGAACAGAGTCAGAAACAGCCCCTGCTTCCACTGTTAGGAATTCCAAAAGAACTTCAAGCTACTCAGCTATTATAAATATGCAGAGAATCTAAGTCAGACCCCTACATGCTCCCTGATTTCTGTGAGCCCCCTGAGTAAGTCCCAGTCAGTTGATTCAGTGGTGTGGGGCAGTGGGCAGTTCTGACAGCCGGAGTCCAGTAGAGCAGCCACCTGAGAACCCTGGAGACTCATTTAGCAAAGTAAATTTGTTCACAAGGGATGGTAGAAGTTCAGTGATAGCTATTGAGACTGATGGCTCAGATTTCAGCCCAAACCCCTCACAATGGCCCCTGCGAGAGATGTGTGCTCTATCAAGCAGACAATGCCTCAAGCTCCCAGCATTCTAGCTGGACCCTACACACAGTCATCTGACCACAAGCCAGGCATGCCACACCCCATACAATAAAAGGGATGGTGGTAGGCCTCAACCCAGCTCCCCCACCCCACCTATGGAACAACACAGTGGGCCATGTTCTTGAGATGTTTTTAAACCCTCTGTTTCTTTTGAAGATCCTTCCTCCTTCTCCACCACAGCAATCCCCAAGCTGCACCTAATGTTTTGCTGTGGGACTCAGCATCTGCTCTCATCCATTGCTGAGTGAAGTTTCTCTGGTCTCTCAGATGATAAACATGCTAGGCTCCAGTCCTAGAAATATAGACAGGACAAACTGTAGGTTGAAGGTTTTGTGGTTGGGTAGGTATCCCAGTCTCTTCACTGGAAGTCTTGCCTGGTTATAGAAGATGGCAAGTTCAGGCTTTGTATTCCATTACTAAGAATCTTAGCTAGGATCACCCTCATAGATTTCTGGGAGTTTCCATTATTCCAGGTTTCTACCTTACAGCCAAAATGTGCCCCCTTACTTCTAGTTATATTTACCAGTACTCTCTCTGTCCATCCTCCCCTATATCTGATTCCTCCTGTTCCCATCTCCACCCGTCCACATTCCACCATTTTATTACCCTTCCTAGGGAGATTCATGTGTTTCCTCTTCAGCCTTCCTTGCTATTTCTTTCCTTGGTCTGTAGATTATAGCGTAACTATCCTTTACTTAAAACTAATATACACTTGTAAGTGAATATGTACCACATTTTTCTTTCTGAGTCTCTGTTACCTCACTGAGGATGATATTTTCTAGTTCCATTCATTTGTTTGCAGATTTCATGATGAAATATTTTAACAGCTGAGTAATACTCCATTGTGTAAATATATCATATTTTCTTTTTTATTGTTAATAATTTTTCCTTGCAAACAACTATACACAACTTCCTTGATGCAAGAAAATTTGCTAATTTAATATAAATGCATTTTACTCTCATTCAAGTTTTGAATAGTGTTACACTTTAGAGAAAAAGGTCATACAGCAAAAGTATTGACTACTGTAAAATGCCATAAAGAGAATTTTCTTCAAGTGATAGGCTATTAAGTGACTCAAAACTTTTTATATTTTTAAGTAATATACATATATTAATATTATAAAATGCTGTTTTAAAATTTAGGAGGAAACAACTCATCTTCCCTGAAGATCTGTTGTATTTGATAGAGTTGAAAGATAACTGATATTTTTAGTTCTTAAATCACCCTATCACCATTTTTGGTAGTCCACTCTGTTCCCCAGTATAATGTATTTTAACAGTCGTCAGTTCTAGTTAGGTTGGTAAAATAAAAATAAAAAATAAAAAAGTAGAAATTCAGGTTGCTTGTAAGAGCCATTCCAAACCACATATTTCAAGTTATGCCTACATAGTTCAAATAGCATGCTTGTGTTTTTAATTTTAGTTTTTTAATTTAATTTAATGTATCTGCTTGTTTTTCCTGTGTTTATGTATGTGCATCAAACAAATCTCTAGTGCTCATGGAGGTCAAGAGAGGCTGAGAGGGTGTCCGATTTCCTGAAAATGGATTTATGGGTGGCTACTAGAAAGCATGTAGGTTCTGGGAACTAAACCCAACCCTTCTGTAAGGGCAGCAAATGCTCTTAACCACTGAGCTAGCTCTACAAATCCACGTTTGTATTGTCAAACTATTGTTCAATCTTTTATGGTCATTAACTGTATAGGAAATTGGGTTCTTCCTGTAATTTCCAGATGGGAGATTAGGTTATAAAAAACTAATTCCTTGGTATATTCATTTACTTATTGTTTTGAGAAATGGCCTCATATAGTCCATGCTGACATCAAACTTACTATCTGGCTGAAGATGACATTAAACTCATGATTTTCTTAATTTTTATTCAATTATAATGATTATAAACAGTTACCACTATGTCTTTTTTTGTCTTCTGTATTATTAAAAAAAATGAATAGACCACTTAAGAATCTGAACATTTATTATATTTTCTGGTACAAATAATTTTACTTATTTTTGCTGTAAAAAGTAATCCAACTGAAAATCAGTACTCCTCATAGAAGCCTTATATATCTTTTTTTTTTTCACTAAAACGTACCTTGAACATTTTTCCTCAGGATACTCCTGCTATAAGAAGGTACAATTAGATGTTATAGTCAGCATATCTGGCTATCACGTATGTTCCCTAATACATCTCTTTTCTGGATTGTCATATGTATTAATGAGATTGCAGGATACAGGGAGAAGGCCCACTAAATCAAATGTGCATATCTCATAGGGGCTCACAGAGAATGAAAAAGTAATCATGGAGTCTTCATATGTATGCACTAGGTCTTGAATATATATTGTGATTCTTTAGCTTTTTTTTTTTTTTTTTGGACCTTCTATCAGTGTGAGTAGGGTTATCTCTGACTCTTTTTTCCCTGCAATTGGGACCCATTCTCTCCCACTGGGTTGCCTTATTCAGTCTTGTTATGAGCGTTTATCCCTAGTCTCATTGCATCTTTTTATGCCATGATCAATTGATATTCCTCATGGATGCTTTCATTTTTTTTTGAAGGGAAACTGAGGAGAAGTGAATCTGTGGGAAAAATGGTGGGATGGCTGAGAGTAGCGGTGGGAAGGGAGGCCATATTCTAGATGTATTGTATGGAAGAAGAATAAAATTTAAAAGTCTCAAAATTATTTCATCATAGTCAGAATATCATTAAAATATTTTATAATATTGTTTCTTCTAGAATTTAATGCATCTATACATATTTTGATCATATCTTTATCTGATTTCCCAAGCCAGTTCTCCATATATCATTCCCAATATGTTTCCCTGCCAACTTCAAGTCCTGTTCCTTTTGTTGTTTCCAATGTCACTGAGTCAAATTACTGTTGCAAGTAGATGCATTGGTATAAAAGCATATTAATGTTCATACACCAAAAGAAAAATATCTTTCCTACCCTAACAGCCACCAACCATGAATAGCTCTTCCTCTTGGAATAAGGCCTTGTGAACCCATTCTTCAATCCATTTTAGAATTGTTTCTGGATTGAATTAGTATATTGCTTTAGTATTCTATTCCTTTGATTGAACACCATAACTCAAAGCAACTTAGAGAGGAAAGGATTCATTTCATCTTATATTTCTAAGAAACAGCTCATCACTGAGAAAGTCAGGAAAAGAACAACCATCATGGAAGGGTAACTATCGAAGGAAACTATCGGTAGGAACTGATCCAGACACCATGAAAGAATGCTGCTTACTAGCCTGCTCATCTCTGCTTTCCCAGTCTGCTTTCTTATAAAACCTAAGACTACCTGTTAAACCATGGAACCATCGACTGTAAGTTGGGCCCCCCTTCATCAATCATTAATCATCACAATAACCTATAAAGTTGCCTAAATGTCAATCTTATATAGGCAATTTCTGAGTTATAATTTTTCTCTTTACATATATGTCTAAGTTTTTGTAGATAAGCATAGTTGATCCTAGTTCAATATCTATCATCTAGTTATTATATTGTTCTGCCTTCTTTGCATGGATGTTCCTGAAATTTGTAGGTAGGAAGATATAAATGTTTCATTTAGGGTTGAGCACTCACATTCCTTTATTCTTACCACACTGAACAGTTAAGACTATCTTCAGTTTTCATAGATCACTAGAAAATTAAACCTCTCTAACCAAAGTTTTGAGAAGTACAAATATAGCAATATAAATATAAATATTTAAAACACATTGATAACCAAAGTGTTTGCAAAACATTAATAATAGGTTCCTCATAAAGACTGTGGTGTTTTGAATAGATTTGGAGCCCACAGATTCATGTGTTGAATGCTTGGCCCTCTGGGACTGCCTTTAAAAGGGGGTGTGGCCTTGCTTGAGTAGGTTTAACCTTGTTGGAGGAAGTGTATCACTGTGTGGATAGGCTTTGAATTCTCTTATGCTCAGGCTCTAAACAAGTGTGGAATTACAGTCTCCTCCTGGCTGCTTTCACATCAAGATGTAAAACTCTTGGCTCTTCTAGCACCATGTCTGTATGGATGCTGCCATGATGAAATGAACTAAACCTTTGAAACTATAAGCCAGCCCAATTGAATGTTTTCCTTTATAGAAATAGTTTTTGTCATGGTGTCTACTCATAGCAATAAAATTCAAAGTAAGACAAAGTCCTATGACCTCCAGAGCCATAGACTTTTCACTGATTTTACAGTACCAAACATAAATGCTTTATCATGGAGATAGCATGCTACCACTGTCCCTTCATAACAATGATGTTTCTATCATACCAGGAGGCACATCTTACCTGACAGGTTCTAGCATCCATTTCTGGATAAAACCACTGAAGCCTTTTGTCCCCTAGCAACATATATTATATCATAAAAGCTATCCAACAGTTTCCCAGTCAGTTGAAAATTTATCTCTATGTCTCACATCCAAAGTGAGTGGTGTCATTACTTAGCTATGGTTGGAAACTAGGATGAATGCCACTTGCTTGTATTCTTTTGAGTACTTCTGGGACATCCCTGACCAATAACTAGTAGGGAATCTATCCTATGCCTGGCACTCTTATTTTTATTTAATAACTCATATTTTAGTGACAGCATCATACACATGTGCAGTATACTTATAACAAGCTAGTTTTAAAATATATGTATATCTTGTAATTAGCTTGCAAGGCTTCTTTAGTTTTAGTTATCATATACCCTACCTCTTTTTTTTCTTACCCCTCAGTTACACTGCCCTTAAATATTTAGCATTCAGGTCTCATCTTCTTTAATATGCAATATGTTCTACTAACATTAAATGTTTTTCAATAAATATAAAATTGACTAATAAATTTTACTGAATCATTTTAAGTGAAATTATTTTGAATCATTTCAGTATATCAATCAGGCTACTTGATTTACAACTGCTACTTTGGCCTCTTTAGAGTGCAATGAAGGATACCAAAAATCTGCTTCTACTGTGATTTTTGGATTTGGCAATGTCGTTTCCTAATAACATACTGTGTGTCCAGGATGTTTTGGTTTAATGACTTGGAGCATCCTGTTACCTTGATTTAAAGCCAGTAGCAAACTTTAGTAAAAGTAATCCATGAAAATTCATGCTTATCCAAGCTTATAGGTCCAGGTTTTTTAATGGGACCCCAGGTATGGTACTTGGCTGC
Source organism: Mastomys coucha (assembly GCF_008632895.1). NCBI lineage: Eukaryota > Metazoa > Chordata > Mammalia > Rodentia > Muridae > Mastomys > Mastomys coucha. Next base: position 115,710,968 of record NC_045030.1, read on the forward strand.
AAATCTAGTTTTTTGGAATACATTTTAAAAATTTATTGCTATTTCTTCTTGCTAGAAGATTTTTCTCTTTTGGATATGCTTTATATAGAAAGGTGATTTGCATCTTCCCAGCACCAAGGAGACTAAAGATTCCATTAATGTTGTGTAGCACTCCTTGATTGCTGAAAGTATTTCTGGAAATGTTATTGAGTTTTAAAGCTTCTCTTAGAACATATGTATGGAAAATTAGTGTTTCTTGATCTAGGTTGCCTATATCTGGTACAAATATTCTACTTATAACAAGAAGAAATTTGTCAAACTGAGTGTTGTGTATATTCTTTCAAATCATATATACTCCTCAATTGGAGTAATTTAGGTTTTCATATATTAAACTAACATATAGATGGTTCATCATTTCAGCATCCCTTTCACTAAGAGGGAAAACATTTTCATGCAACATGCTTCTTTTCAAATTCCCACAGTATATTTTTAACAATCTGAATAAATAAGCTCTGTGAAATAATATCCCATTTTATAACGTTCTTTACTGATAATATAATTCTTTATTTTATAGGATTCTTCTCTGAGCCAAACTGCCACCATGTTTATAAGTTAAGCTGTGCCTCTTGTTAAAGATTGTCACTGTTAAGATGCTTGACTGTTGCTATTTCCTCATAAGAAAATGTACTGGGTGGGTTGGGTACCCTAGCTAGACGATCTAACTACTCATTCCAGACAGATGTATGAAAGCAATTTCTGCATGTAGCCTTGTGGAAATGCTAGAAGTATATAGCTTAGGAATATTATAAGAGAGGGCTTGATTTACTTAACCATGGAGAAGCCATCTTGCATGTTAGGTGCAAACTCTCCAGTGTGGCTGTTCACATGTCCTGACATACACCCTATAAGTAATCCTAAAATATTCCTTGATTTTGATGGGTGAACACTGGTGAAATGATATTTTGATTTGCCACTAGAAACTAATGATGATGGGGGTAGATGGTGCCTATTCCTCCCCTGGATGAAAATTCTCATAGAAATGGTAAAATTAAAATTTAATTTTAAAAATGTTATGAAGGTGTAGCAACTGATGAGTAGCTATTTGATAAATGGTGATCTGAAGTTTTATGTATGAAGTTTATCTGTATATATATATATGTATACATATATATGTATATATGTAAATAAACATATTTTTCCAATAAGTTAGCCTTCTTTGATTACAAAGTGAATCAAAATTAAGGCCCATATAAATCTCCAAACAAGTATTATATTTTTTCAAATTCTCTATCTCATTTTATATACTAACAAAAATTAAAGACAATTATCCTAAGGAATAATTACAAAGGGGAATTGAAGCAAAACTTAGCTGATGTGTATCATGATTGATGTGTACTCGTTTTTCTACTAATCTAGCCAAGATTGAGATGGAAGCTTTAACTGAATACAGAATTTGTGCTGTACTTGAAATTCAAAACTAGAAGGTATGCTGAGTCTCTCTCTCATTTCCTTCTGGTATTTCCACGGGGATCATGAGTGGAAAATGACAGACCCAAGAGAAGACTTAATTATGCAATAGCTTAAACATATGAAAGACAAAAATATACTTCAGGATACAAAAAGATGCAAGCATACATATTATCAAATGTACTTTGATTTCAACTTTTAATTTAATAAGCATTTAACATCTATTCAAATTAAGTTATATACTGCAATTTTAGTTTGTATAACTCTAAGGAAGTCCTTCTGAAATGCTGTTTATTTTAGTCACATCCTTCTAAATAATCAGTCCTTATTTTCCTTTAGAATTTTTATATTACAAATTTTATTTTCCTAAATTCAACAAAGAATGGATAAGTTAGAAGCAGTGAACTTGTCTTATGCTATAGAGGCAATATATTTCAGTTCCAACCAGCAGAAGGATAAAAATGTGACAATAATGTCAATGAACATATAGGTATAGCAAAGGATGAAATATATAATCAGATGAGTACTAATGACTTCAATCTCTATGTTTGCTGTGCAAATTTGCTAGAAAATCAGACTACACATATAGGATTTCATATTTTTATTCCCTTTCAGTGTTTAGCAGTTTGATCTCATGAAAGAATGTAATTATTTTTATTAACATTAATTTCTAAGTTTTACTATACTTTAACACAATAATATTTTAAAATAAATATAAAAAATTTAGGACTACTATACCAAAATGATAAAATTATAGAGGCAGATTTCTTGAGCATATATGATAATGTAGTAGTTTCATGTTCATGTTCTTAGCACAGGACAACATACAGATAAACAAAAGTTCTTGGCCAACAGCAGTTAGTTAAACAAACTTTGACACAGTGGCATCTTTAAAAGTGATGACTGAACTCATAGGGAGTACCCAATGTATCTATAAAATATATTATCCTATGCATACATATAGGAAAATAATTAATTTACATATTTATATACAGTTAGAGACTAGTTACAAAAATGAATAATGGCACTTAGAACAACAATCTAAGATAAAATGTCTAATATTATTGTGTCAACAACATATCCAAAACTAACAAGAATAACCAGTGGATAATGTGGTCAAAAGGCTGATTCACATCTCATGTGAGATGAAATACAGAAATTGCAAGATGTTATCAATTAAATTATAGCTGATGACTTTGCATTTCAACGATGGAAACTCTTGTTTTTGAATGGCAAGAACATGTAAAGTATAAGTTGACATTCTATTATATTTCAGTGACTGAATATGTAGGCATTCATCTCTTAGCATTTAGAAGTTTTCTATCTCTTGACTAGTGTTTATGGTGCTAAAAGGTATTATGCATCTCTGATAGAAGAAGAAAATTACACCTTAATCTCACCCATTTATGAACCCAGCAAGCTAAAACAATGCCTGGCCTGATGAGATAAGCCCAATGGTGCAACAGTGAAGCAAATATTTGGGGGATCAACCAAACATTTTCTGATTAGATTGGAGGCCCACTCCATGAGATGGAACCCATAAAGGGGCCAAAGTGTTATAGATTGATAGGTCACAGATCATGGAGAGAAACTTAATACAAATATTTTACTAAATGGCCATAAATTTAAAGTGTTTCACAATGACTTTTTGCTATACCCATAAATCAGAGGATCTCTCTACTCTCATTTGAAAATCTTCTTTCAGTAGATGGCAATTAACCTAGATATACCTCCAGGACCCCCAGACCTGTTCAAGAAGCAGAGAACAAATTATCTTAGAACATTTATTCATAAATAGGACATTTATATCATAAGTATTTCCCTCAGGGCTCCAGGTATCTTCATAGATGAGAGGCCAGAACGTTTAATAGAATCAGAAATATTGAAATACAACAAGGAAACAGTGTTTTATGGATGTAATATGGCAGTTTCATATGTGAAATGACAGTGATTTTGACTGCATGCATATAACCTATGTAAGCTCTGGCCAGAAAAAAATCCTACAATAGGGGACTGGGGGAGGTAATTATGGGATCCTACAACTAGAAGAGCAGCTATTGATATTTTATATAGCTAGTGGGATAAAGAAAGTCATTATCTTTAATAATGTAACCCCTTGATTCCAGGAGACTGAGCACATATAAGGGCTTGTTTCAGTCACAAGACTAGTTTGGCAAAACTAACAATATTTAGGGAGAGAATAAGAATAAAGAAAAGTAATCTCAAAATTAAATGAGAAATCTGTACTGTATATTTTAATGTATGATTCTTTTGGATTACATTTTAAATGCAAGTTACAAGAAATATGTTAATACCATAATTTAAAAGTAAAATTATGTAAAAGCATTTTGTTTCATCTGATAGTCACTGATACAAATATTGGAAATGTGGTTTCTGACTCAAGTTTAAAACTCTGTTGCTTGTGCTATTTTGGATATTTAACATGAATGAATAATTAGAAATCCATTTTTAATTGAAGTTATTAATCAGGAATTAAAGGAGGGCATATGATGAATTTGGATGTAACTTAGTTGAAAATCATGATATATATATATATAATATGTATTATGTATATTTTATATATATAATTATTAGAGGGAAGTCTTGAAGAATCTAGAAATTTTTAGTTTTCTTTCCCTTGACTTACAGGACCACATTTATTGTCATAATTATCATGTGTTGTGTATTAGTGGAAATGACTGCTACTATATATCTATTTTTTCAATGTTATATGGCAAATAAATTTTTAGTAGTATGTATATGTAAGGACAAGTTTGTGCTCTACTATTATAGTTTCCTGAATAGCAACATTAAAAGTTAGCTTTGTACATTTGAATGTAGCCAGAGTAAGATTTCATATTTGATTAATCCACAGTTTTGTAGGATGTAATTTCATTGAATACATCTAAATCACAAAACATATATGAGTTCCAGAAGTTTCTTTTTAACTTGTTTATTTTATTTTTGCCTTTCCCTACTTTTCTTTCTTCCTTTTATTTATTTCACACAATATTAAATTTTTATACAGTTTTCTTCTAAAGGTGGGCTAGCAACCAGTTTTGCATCTACAATCAACTTTCAATTTTCTGCTAGCAGATTTTCTGCATTATAGCTGACCTTTAACAAATCTTGCTTTTAGCTTCTTAGAAACATTATCAGATTCATGGCTTATTCTGTTTGATTTATTTTGCCCTTATGTTTAGGCACATCTTAAATGATAGTATAAGAAGAGAATCTATGTTGTTCTCTGTTCTGATACCATATATCTTTTATTTTAGCAAGCATAACATAAAAGTCAAAACATTGAATTAAGTAGCTTTTATTTGTTCCCAAGTAAAATGTCAATGATATCAGAAATAATATTTATTTATAAAAATGAATTTAAAGTACTCAATTTCTGGTATTGGTACAGAGACAGAGAGGAAGATCAATGGAATAGAATTCAAGCCCCAGAAATGAACCCACACAACTATGGTCACTTGATCTTTGACAAAGGAGCTAAAACTATCCAGTGGAAAAAAGACAGTATTTTTAACAAGTAATGCTGGTGAAAGTGTAGGTCAGCATGTAGAAAAATGCAAATCGACCAATTCTTATCTCCTTTTCAAAGCTCAAGTCCAAGTGGATCAAGGACCTCCACATAAAACCGATACACTGAAACTAATAGAAAAGAGAGTGGAGAAGACCCTGGAGCATATGGGCACAGGGGAAAAATTCCTGAACAGAACACCAATGGCTTAAGGTGTAAGATTAAGAATAGACAAATGGGACCTCATAAAATTGCAAAGCTTCTGTAAGGCAAAGGACACTGTAAAT
>NC_045030.1:115716462-115720116 GCF_008632895.1 Mastomys coucha
TGGAATTGCAAGCTGGTACAACCCCTCTGGAAATCAGTTTGATGGTTCTCCAGAAATTGGACTTGGTACTACCAGAGGACTCATCTATACCACTCCTGGGCATATACCCAAAAGATGCTCCAACATGTAATAAAGACACATGCTCCACTATGTTCATAGCAGACTTATTTATAATAGACAGAAGGTAGAAACAACCCAGATGTCCTTCAATAGAGGAATGGATACAGAAAATTTGGTACATTTACACAATGGAGTACAACTCAGCTATTAAAAATGATGAATTCATGAAATTCTTAGGCAAATGGATGGATCTGGAAGATTCATCCTGAATGAAGGAACCCAATTACAAAAGAACACACGTGGTATGCACTCACTGATAACTGGATATTAGCCCAAAATCTCCAGGATACAATTCACAGACCACATGAAGCTTAATAAGAAGGAAGACCAAAATGTGGGTGCTTCAGTCCTTCTTAGACGGAGAACCAAGTACCCACAGGAGCAAATATGGAGATAAAGTATAGAGCAGAGACTGAAGGAAAGGCCATTCAGAGATTGTCCCACCTGGGGATTCATCCCATGTACTGTTACCAAACCCAGACACTATTGTGGATGCCAAGAAGTGCATGGTGAAAGGAGCCTGATATGGCTGTCTCCTGAGAGGCTCTGCCAGAGCCTTACAAATACAGAGGGAAATGTTTGCAGCTAACCATTGGACTGAGTGTGGGGTCCCCAATAGAGGAGTTAGAGAAAGGACTGAAGGAGTTGAAGGGGTTTGCAACCCCAAAGGAAGAACAACAATATCAACCAACCAGAACCTCACAACTCCCAGGGATTAGGCCATCAACAAAGGAGTACACATGGCTCTAGCTGCATATGTTGCAGAGGATGGCCTTGTCATGCATCAATGGGAGAAGAGGTCCTTGGTCCTATGAAGTCTCAGTAGATGCCCCAGTGTAGGAGAATTGAGGGCGAGGAGGTTGGAGTGGGTGGGTGGAAGAACACCTTCCAAAAAGCAGGGAAAGGGAGGATGCGATAGGGTGTTTACAGGAGGGAGGGAAACCAGGAAAGGGGATAACATTTGAAATGTAAATAAAGAAAATATCCAATAAAAAAAACTACTCAATTTCTAAAACTGTTCCACATTGCAGGTGTAGAAATATGGTTTTTTTCCCACTGTTTGATAATGAGAATTCAAAGCATTTGAGACCATTTAGTTGTAAAAAGAGATATTTTTACTCTCAGACAGTTTAAAATGCTGATTTTAATAAGTTGATTTAATTAAGGTTATCTGAGCTATAATATAAGGGACTATATTGTCACTCCAATATTATAGACATCCACAAATACAAAGTTTGGTTTAATTCTAGTTGACTTTGAGAACCATTATAATCATTATGATTGATTTTCAATTTCAACAGGCTAAAAACTAGAATCATCAGAATAGGGACCCTCATCTGAACTGACTTATTTTCATTATTTGTTGTGGGAAAGTCTATAGGAATTGCAAATGGTACCTCTGATTGCAGCCCAGTTTTAAAATCGATTGGCAGAAGGAAAATCAGGTGCTATTTACTTGTTTGTGTTTTCCTTTTGCTACTAAGTTGATTTACTCTGTTGTTTCTATTGGAAATTCCTTGCTGATATCAGAATGAGCATTTTCAGGCTTCTTTCATAAACTAAAGACCAATGGCTCTTCTAGGTTTTCAGCATCAGCTTGGAAATACACACACACACACACACACACAAACACAAACACACACATATTCATCCCATTGTTTCTGTTCCACTAGAGTAGTAGTTCTCAAATCCATGGACCATGACCTTTTGGGGGAGGTTACATATCAGATATCTTGAACTATATTATTTACTATAAAATTCATAAGAGTACAAAATTGCATTTATGATATACTATTTTGGTTAGGAGTCATCACAATATGATTAAGTGTACCATTGAGTCACAGCATTAGGAAGACTGAGAACCATGGTTCTAAAGAACTCTGGCAAACTGGGTGACTGTGGCAAACATCTTTATTACCAGCACTAGGGAGACAGAAGCATGCAGATCTCTGAGTTTGAGGCCAGCCTTATCAACAGACCAAATTCGAGGACAGTACAGGCAAATAAACCCATCTTGAAATACAAAAACAAACAAACAAACAAAACAAAACCCCATAAACAACAACAACAAACAAACAAACAAAAACAACAAAAAACAAAACAACTGGCAAGACCAAATACTTTATATAATCAAGAATATACTGAGGGTGAAGAATCCTCATGGCTCGTGATTATTGTGGACAAGTGAGGAATGAACGAATCCTTACCCATAGACTCAAATACTTATGTAAAGAAACAGGTGGAGAAAATTATATGTCATACTAGCCCTATGTCAGTAAGAAATAGTAGAGGCCCTGGGTGGTGGCAGACCTCTCAGCTGTAGTAGATTAGAACTGCAACCTTCTACAAATGTAAAAGTTATTCATTTAGCTTCCTTTCAAACAATAGATCAGAATATCACCAACATTGTATAATACATTATGCCTCTAAGTGTGTGTACATTGGCTTCCATGCATACATTTTGGCTAATTTTTAATATTCTTAAATATTTTAGTTTTCATATATATTCATATGAGTATGTGTCTGTGAGTATGTGATCATATGAATATGTGGGGTTTTTATCTTTGCATGGGCACAGAAGCCTGATGAATACATTTGTCATCCTCAAGCTTTGTTATCCACTGTGATTCTTTGCCTGTTTCTTGTAGGCAAGGTTTCTCCCTGAACCTGGTGCCTATTTCATTGGCTACATTACAAAACAGTAAGCCTCTATAGTCAAAATACCGGGCTTTTATAAAATTTAGGCCCCCTTGATTGCTCAGCAAGTGCTCCTAATCACTAAGGCATAACTCAGACCCGGTGATTGGAAACTGTTAGTTTAAAAAAAATTGAATTTACCTAATTTTATCAGTATGAATATTTTAACTATTTATGTACACCATATGAATGCTGGTATCTGTGGAGGCCATAAGAGTGTAGAAGATCTCCTAGAGCTAGAGCTACCCATAGTTATGAACTGTCATGTTGGTACTGAGAAGTATACAATGTTCCCTATAAAAACAATGAGTATTGTTTACTACAGAGCCATCTTTCCAACTCTGAACATTGAGAAAAGGCCTTCTGACACCAACTGATTCATAATTAACCTAATTTCACTGTGGAAATCACATAAGTATCATTCAGTATAACATGGTTAAAAAAAAGCTACACTTACAGTGATCATGTTTTTATCAAGAAAATTGAAGGGTAAGGTCTTAAAAGGAGACTTGAAGACAATTTCCTTAATGACTGATAGATAAAGAAAACAGGGTAGGCAAGCTATAAATCTTAACAATTTCCTAAAGGAAGAACATAGAGAAGAGAAATGGAGAGAGTCATGCTTTCTGAGTTAGACAGCAGGATGAATAGCGTTTGTCAGCCAGCAGTAACATGGCAAAAACAGGGTAATGAAAATGGTTCCTGATAATGTTCCTCTCTTCCCCTGACTGTCCCTTTTGCCACCCAGGTCCCTCTGTCCTCTCAGCCTGTGATTGATTTCTTCTCCCTCCAAAGTGGGATTAAGGCATCCTCACTTGGGCCCTTCAGCTTGTTAAT
>NC_045030.1:115720126-115726440 GCF_008632895.1 Mastomys coucha
TCTGTATAGTCCTGGCTGTCCTGGAACTCACTCTGTAGACCAGGCTAGCCTTGAACTCAGAAATCGACCTGCCTCTGTCTCCCAAGTGCTGGGATTAAAGGCGTGTGCCACCACCGCCCAGCGATGTCCTTGTTCTTAATAGCTGACTAGTATTCCATTATGTAAATGAACCACAGTTTCTGTATCCATTCAGTTGTAGGACATCTAGGTTGTTTCCAGCTTCTGGATATCGTAAATAAGGTTGCTATGAACATAGTGGAACAGATGTCCTTGTAGCATGGTGGGGCTTCTTTTGGGTATAGTCTCAAGAGTGTTATAGCTAGGTCTTCAGGTACATCTATTTCCAATTTTCTGAGGAACCTTCAGATTGATTTCCAGAGTGGTTGAACTGGTTTGCAAACCCACCAGCAATGAAGGAGTGTTCCTCTTTCTCCACATGCTCTCCAACATATTTTATCACCTGAAGCTTTGATCTTAGCCATTCTGATTGGTGTAAGATAGAATCTCAGGGTTGTTTTGATTTACATTTCTCAGATCACTAAGGACTTTGAAAATTTCTTTAGGTTTTTCTCAGCCATTTGTAATTCTTCTATTGTGAATTCTTGGTTCAGTTTTTATACACTATTTTTTGATTGTGTTGTTTGGTTTTTGGTGGTTAGCTTCTTGATTTCTTTATATATTTTGGACATTAACCTTCTATTGTATGTGGGGCTACTGAAGACTTTTTTTTTCCAATCTGTAGGTTGCCAATTTGTCTTATTGACTATGTCCTTTGCCTTACAGACGTTTTCCAGTTTCATGAGGTCCCATTTATCAATTTTTGTTTTCTTATTTTGGATATTAGCCCTCTATTGGATGTAGGATTAGTGAAGACATTTTCCCCAATCTGTAGGTTACTGATTTGTCCTATTGACTATGTCCTTTGTCTTATAGAAGCTTTCCAGTTTCATGGGGTCCCATTTATCAATTCTTGATCTTAGAGCATGAGCCATTGGAAAACTGCTTAGGAAATTTTCCCCTGTGCCAATGAGTTCAAGGCTCTTTCCCACTTTCTCTTCTATTAGAATTAATGTATTTAGTTTTATATTGAGGTTCTTGACCCACGTGGACTTTTACTTTGTGCAAGGTGATAAATATGCATCTATTTTCATTTTTATAGGTACAGACAGCCAGTTAGACTAGCACCATTTATTGAAGAGGCTTTCTTTTTTCCATTGCTTATTTTTGGCCTGTTTTTTTGTGGATTTCTGTGATGGTCTCTGTTGATATAAATTTTCTTGATAATGTGTGATTCTTATACTTATCTTTGATTATAAAGACAAATATATAAAAATTATTTAGGGATTATGCTAGTTTACTAAAGTGGCAACCATGTGTTATCCTATTAAATCTGTGACTTTCCTCCTCTGGGTTGCTGGTCAGCTTTCTAGAATTAGGCAGAATTTTTCTCTTGAGTGGGACTTAAGTACAATTAGAAAGCTGTTGCTAATCAGCAAAATGTATATGCTGCTATTACACCCTTAGAATTACTTTCCCATGCTGGTTGTTTTGATTCATTGACATCAATGTTGGTTAGCACTTTTGGTAGATTCCTTCCTTTGGAATCTAGCATGGAAACTTCTAGTAACATAAAGTTAGTCCTAAGAGTCAAAGCTTTCAGATCAGCCCCAAATCATGGGCCTTTGTTCCCTGTGTCTGAAGTGTGTTGTGTCTTAAAAAACAGATATGTACCCCCTACTTCTGGGGACCAAACAAGGACAAAACAACAGGCTTTATGTACTTTTTGGGAGTTCCTTGCAAAAACTTAACTATAAACTCAAAAGAGAGTATCTTATGCCTATATGCCTTGTGTTGGGGGATTTGTTGGATAGTTTCTGATAGGAGGAGATATTGTTAACCAAAATGTGAAAATATCTTCAAAACTACACATGCATTTATATACACAAGCACACACACAGAGAAACACACACACACACACACACATGCACACTCACAGACCCATTATAGGTTTTGAAAATAGTAGTATAATTTCTTATAACATTTTCATACATCATTACTATTATTTTAACTTCCTCCCTCTTTCTCCTGTATTTATCCCTAATAGGCCTCCACTTCTTCCCATTAACATGATAAGATCACTATTAAACTGTTATTCCTCTCCATAATGTAACCTGCTCCTCAGAATTAGTCTTCTTTTACAGTCTTGTTTTTTTTTCAGTTACTCCAAGATATGTACTCACATATCAAAATTTGGAACCAAGAGCCTGTAATGAAATTTAACATATAATTTTTTTTCTGGATCTGCTTTACCTAACTCAGTATGATCATTTTTAGTCTTACAAACATTCAAAGTTAATAATTTTCATTCTTATTACAGAAAAAGTATTTCATATCATGTATGTACTACATTTTCATTATCCATTCACTGGTTGAAGGCCATTTAGGTTGTTTCAATTTCCTAACTATTGTGAATAGAGAGCACCAGTGAACATGTTTGAGCATGAATGGATGTGGATGTCAGATAACATTCTGATTTGGGTAAAATGAAAACATAAAGATGTTTTAATTTTTATTTTCCTAATGCTAGGGACAATGAAAAATTTGTGAGACTTTTTTATTTTTCCATTTTCCTTTTTTGTTTTTTTTTTTTTTTGTTTTGTTTTTTGAAACATGACTTGTGTTGACATTGCTATCCCAGAACTTTCTCTGTAGACTAGACTGGACTTTAACATATGATCCTTCTGTCTCTGCCTCTTGAAGGCTGGGATTTAATGTGTATGTCACCACAGTACTTTTCTTAGTTATCATTTATTCATTTGAGAACTCTCTGTTCTGGCCTCATACCCATTTTTCAAAAGGGTCATGTGATGGTTTGTATATGCTTGGCCCAGATAGTGGCACTGTTCGAAAGTGTGGCCTTGTTGGAGTAGATGTGTCATTGTGAATGTGGGCTTCAATACCCTCATCCCAGCTGCCTGGAAACCAGTATTCTGCTATGTGGAGAGCGGATCCAAGAGCGAGCAGTCTCATAAGCAAGCCCTCATTTGGCTAAGCTTGCTGCCATTGGTTGCTTCCGCATCTGGTGACCTATCCGTTTTTACCACGTAGCCCATTGGGATTGGCTAAGCTTGGGAGTACTCAACGGCCGAGGGTGGGCCAGAAGGCAGAGTTTAAGTAACAGCTCCCCAGAGGCAGGAAGGCAGAGCTTAGGCAACGGCTTGAGAGAAGCAGGAGCAGAGAAGGCAGAAGGCAGAAGCCAGAAGGCAGGAGAAGCAGGCAGGAGGAGCAGGAGGGAGAAGCAGGAGGGAGAAGACTGTTACAAAGTTCTTGAATAAACTGCTAAAAGGAAGAGCTGGGGTCACGTCTTTCTTGCCAGATGGGGAAGACATGACACTGCTAGCAGCCTTCAGATAAAGATGTAGATCTCTCAGCTCCTCCTGCACCATGCATGCCTGGATGCTGCCATGTTTCCTTCTTGATGATAATGGACTGAACCTCTGAACCTGTAAGCAAGCCCCAATTAAATGTTATCCTTTATAAGAATTGTCTTGGTCATGGTGTCTGTTCACAGCAGCAAAACCCTAACTAAGACAGAGGTTGGTACCAAGGTCTGGGGTTATTGCTATGATAGGCCTGGCCATGCTTTTGTTTGGATTTGGATACTTTGGATTTGGAAAGCCATGGAATGTTTTAAGTGGGGCTAATGGGCTATCCTAGCAGAAATATGGAAGAAATTGTTGCTGGGAGTGATTTGAATCATACAGATCTGGCCCAAGAGGTATCAGAGAAGAAAGTCAGTGTGTGGCCTAGAGACTGTTTTTGTTATATTTTGGTGAAGAATGTGGCTGCTTTTTGCACTTGTCTAAAGAGTCTACCTGAGGCTAAGGTAAAGAGATTTATATTAATTACATTGACAAATGAAGTCTCAAAAAGCCCAACAGAGACTTTGTTCTCTGGTTAAGTCTCAGGAAGAACATTATGAACAAGTGTAGCAAGCTGAGAAAGGAAAAATATAAAATATTTGCAATTAAAGGGGCACCAGGAAGTGAAATGGAGCTGAATCCCATGTTCAAGGATATTACATTGAATTAAGGGAGCAGTGACCTTGGGGCAAGATCCCACCTAGCTAAATTCAGGTCCAGGCATGGTAGTACAAGTCTTTAATCCCAGGAGGTAAAAGCAAGCTGATCTCCGAGTTCAAGGCCAGCCTAGAACACAGCAAATTCTAGGTAAAGAAAACTTAAACTCAGGCTTGGTGGACCACACCTTTAATCTCACAGTTTAGGAGACAGGCATACAAATCTCTGATTTTCAAAGTCAGATTAATCTCAGAAGAGACTTTTAACTTTGGACGTTTACATTGTTGACTATGGGGACTTTGGAAGTTGGAACAAACGTATTTTGCATAATACTATGTTTAGGTATGGTCTCCATAGATTCATGTTTGAACAAGCCTATAGGGATCTGGGGAGTGGAATGTGATTGTTTGTATATGCTTGGCCCAAAGACTGGCACTATTAGAGGCGTGGCCTTGTTGGAGTAGGTGTGTCACTATGAATGTGGGCTTTAATACCCTCATCCCAGCTTCCTGGAAGCCAATATTCTGCTTAGCAGCCTTCAGATAAAGATGTAGAACTCTCATCTCCTTCTGTACCATGCCTGCCTAGATGTTAACATGTTCCCTTCTTGATGATAATGGACTGAACCTCTGAACCTGTAACAAGCCCCAATTAAATGTTGTCCTTTATAAGATTTGCCTTGGTCATGGTGTCTGTTCACAGCAGTAAAACCCTAACTAAGACAGGTCATATGATTTTTTTTTTAACTTATTTGCTTTTTGAGATCTTTAAGAGTATGGATATTAATTTTCTAATGGATGCCAACTTGGCAAAGATCATTTCTAATTCTGTGAGTTTTCTCTTCAACCAGGTGATTGTTCTTTTAGCTGTGCAGGAACTTTTCAGCTTTATGAAGTCCTATTTGTCAATTGTTGGCCTTAATTCTTAGGCAAAATGGAATCTTATTCAGAAACTCCTTTCCTACACTTATATCATGTAAGGAATGATCTGTGTTTTCTTCTAGCAGTTTCAGTGGTTTGGGTTTCATGTTTCTTTTTTACTGGTTTATAATTGTTGAGATTTTTCTAAGGTAATAGGTATGGGTCTAATTTTATTCCTCCTAATATTGACACCAAGTTTTCCCAGCACCAATTGTTGAAGATGTTTGTTTTCACCAGTTTCCCATTTGGGCATCTTTGTCAAATGTCAGATATTAAAAATTACATGTACTCATATTTGTGTATTCAATTTTGTTCCATTGATCTTTTTTGGGCCACTATCAAATAGTTTTTTCTTTTATTGCTTTATGATATATATTAATATCTGAAACAGTAATCTTCCCAGCATTGTTAATTTTGTTCAAGATTATGTGGAGTATCAAGGGACATTTGTGGATTCATATTAATTTTATGATACCTTAATTTTTTTCTGTTTCTGTGAAGAATGATATGGTGATTTTGATTGATAGTGCACTGAATTTGTAAATGGCTTTTGGTAAAAAATATCATTCTCATACTATTAATTCTAACAATTTATGAGCATAAGATGTTCAGTTTCCTATTATATTTATCTCTTTCTACAGATGATTAAAATTTTAATTGTAGATGAATCCTGAGAAAATTAATTAATTATTTAATTGTAAGTTAATTCCTAGATAATTCTTTGAGACTATTGGGAATGGTTGGTAGTATTTCCAAGATCTCTTGCTTAGTATATTTTACTATTGTTATATAGAAATCTATTGATCTGTGCAAGTTGATTTTGTATTTTCTCACATTGCTGAATATTGTTGCATCCCCTCTTCACTTCAGTCATCCATCGGACTCCTGGCAGCATCTGTTTGGGGGCTAACACCTGGGAGTTAAGACAGATGCTCTCTGTTGACTGTTTGTCTTTGAAGAAGCCGCCTGACCATACCTACCACCTGAGTACACCAGCCAGCTAGCAGCCTGAAGATTTTCTGAACCTGGGGACTGTGGCACCTGAACTTTCTTTGTAGTGTAATCTAGAGAATTGTTTTCAATTTCTCCTGTGACTATAAAAACCCTGGTTTATTCTCAGTAAAGTAGAGCCTTGATTGGGATGAAACTTGGCTTCCTGTTTTCTCTTTGCATTTCAAACGCTCTATTTCAGGACCTTTATTTCCTCCTAGTGAAACTGCAGGCAGTTTCAGAATATATCTATTTATTTATTTTTTTAAACTTTTTTTGCATTATGATGAGAAAAGTTACATGATTTCAATTTATCTGAATTTGT
>NC_045030.1:115726536-115731754 GCF_008632895.1 Mastomys coucha
GCTATGATGGGAGAATTGGGTTCTGATGATGGCAAGTGACCTTGGTTTGTGTTGTTTATTTTCTTATGTTTGCCTCCCCCGTCATCTGGTTAACTCTAGTACTACCTCCCCTTGCCAAATCTGACTGGAGCCTGTCCTTCCTGTGATCCTTGACTGGAGCCTGTCCTTCCTGTGATCCTGGTTATAAAATCAAAGTTGTACCTTGCTGAATATATTTATAATTTTCTAAAGTGTTTATAATTTTGATACTCTAATATATAGTATCTTACTGTTTGAAAACATGGATACTTTGACTTATTTCCTTATTTGTATCTCTTTAATTTTTCTTCTTTCAACTAGTGCATGAACCAAAATGTTTATTGCTAATTCCTGGTTCAGTTAGATTGATTCAAGATTTTCTCCATTTAGTATCATGTTAGCTCTGGGTTCCACATATATATATATATATATATATATTTTCTCATACATTAAGTTATTTTTAATCTAGCTTTACATTCCATAGGACTTTTATTATGTGGGCCTGTTCAATTTTTTCAAAGGCTTTTTCTCCAATTTTTATGATCATGTGTTCTTTGTCTTTATGTCCACTCCTGTGGTTTATTATTGGAAATCATTGGTATTTCTTTTACAAATATAAACTACCCAGAAAGAACAAGCATCTCATTGTCTATCTCTTGGGAAGTTAAACCTATTTTTCATACTATAACTACCATCATTTATAAATTTTCATGGATCCAAATCAGTGATTTTGACCTCTCAAAATACTGCTCTATGTACCAGAGGGATTTTTCCTAGTTAAGGTCATAATGTATATTAGGAGGTTTGATCTCATTGAAATATAATTGGTTGTTTGCAATCTGCTTCACAGTAGATTTAATTTTCACTATGATAGTAATTTGTATTGTTTCATGTAGAAATCAGTCTTTGAAGTCACAGTATTTTAACATTGTTTTAAATATATCTATGTTCAAAGAAAATTAGCCAAAGTCTTTATTTCTGGGATCATCCTATTCTCTATTCTATATAATCTGTGGCACTTTGTGGTAGTTTCCTTTTTCTCCATCTCTCCAACTTTTATTATGCTGTTGGATTTTTACAATAGCATATTTTTGCTTATACAGTTCAGAATTCTTCTACACTACATTAAAGCTACTTCTTCAAAGCAGATAGTAATGAATATCATTCATTTAGCATTGGGTAAACTTTCCTTCATGAATGATTTTCATTGTTTATTCCTTTGAGCTCCCATATGTGAAGTTTTATGGCTCTATTCAACAATTCAACTTTTGCCTGGGTGTTTGACTCTTTTTGACATATCCTAATCCAAGTTTGAAAATTTCCTCCTGTTCCTAATACTCTGCCAAAGGCAACAGTTGCAGTAAATTTGGTCAAAAGAGGCTGATTTTCAGGTCCATTGACTGCATTTTTTGAGTGTAGACTTGGAAGAAGATAATGAAGAAGGTGGCTGTGGGAGGTTTGAGTTTGGCTGGAAGATTCCTTTGGCTTTCATTAGCCATTGTTTTTGGATTCACCTATTCATGTTGCTTCACAAGACTATGAATTGTAAAAGCATCTGTCCATTGCTTAGTAGAAGTGTCATATCTAATTGTTATAAAGCATTCAAGGTGTGACTGAATTCACATTCTCTTTTTCTCTGCTTGGTAGTTTTTCTTGTGCATTGCTTCAATAAGAAGTTATTATTCACTGATAAGCTCATATTTAAAAGTACTTTACAGTTCAAATTTATTTTTTGTTTTTATTTTCTTTTTGAGATCAAAGTTATTCCTGAAAAAGTTGCCTATATGCCTGATTAGCACAGGACATACATACCTAAATTGAGACAAATAGTGATAAAGAGGTATTCACTAATCATGAGGGTATGTCTTAGAAATGACAGAGGTTAATGTATAAGAATATCTTATGTGAATGTATTTCAGAAACATTCTGAAATCAAGATTTAGATTTAAGACACAAAAATGCAAGCCTCTGACCCTGGTTGCTTATCTTGTCTATGTTTACCTTTGTTGCTACATAATGCCATGGAAAACCAACCAAGAGAGAAAAGGGTTTATTTTAGCTCCTATTTTAAGAATATAGCTCCTTATAGCATGATAGAAGCTTGATGCCATTGGTCACATTATAACCCTAGTCATAATTAAGGATGTTTGAATGAGAAAAAATATCATATTTTTATCTCCTCCAAATTATATATAATACATATAAGAGTATGAGTACAAATATAAACATGCAGTGGAAATAAAGTTACCTTGGGTTGACAATATTCTTACTAAGGGCCATAAACTATATAACAAAAGTATTGGTAGCAGGCATGAGAAACTGCCTTTTGAATTACAAAAGTCCAAGAGACTCCCAAAACAATACATGCTGTCCTTTATGCCTATTTCCCAGAGGTTAAATGTAAATCCCTTCTACTTAAGCCATCATGTACTATGGACACAGGACTCAGAGGATCTGAACTAGATATGAACTGAAATCTTCTCTTCTGAGGATTCCTCTCATAGTACTAGAAGGCACTATGGAAGCTTCAAATGGATGGAATCAACCAAGAGTCCTACTCACCTATGATGTCTATGAACTACGATAATAACAAACATGTCAAGACTATCCTTAAGGTGCAATAGTGGCACACATCTCTGTGTGAAAACCAATAGCTCTTTAAAAGCACTAAAGATACATTTAACAAAAAGGAAATCTTGCCTGACACTGGAAGCTGAAAACTGTCCAAAGATTGTAAGCTTATGAATCTTAGAAGAAAACCTACTACAGTCAATTTCCTAAACCTATGTAATTCCTTACTGCATCTAAAACTTATTATTCTACACATACAAAGTTTATTTCTCATCCATTATCCAAGATTTGTTTTTGTGACAGAGACCAATACAAAAAGCTGTAAGTAGTAAAAATGCAGAAAACAGGTGATTTCTATTCACAGCTCCAATTTATACATCTGCAACATAGCTTAGGGAACATGGAGCAAGAAAGGGTAAAAGACATATATGAGATAGAGATCCAAGACATTTTCAGTGAAGTTATGTATCATAGGAGTGATAGGGAAGCATCACCTATGACACCTCAATGTTCCTGCCTAAATAAGGTTTTAACACAGACAACATCTCCATACAATACTAATGGGGAAGAACAAAATCTCAGAATTATACTGATAGATAAAGGGCTGTAAGAAATTAAGGAATTCTGAGAATAGGTTAAGTAGTATTCTCACAGTGAAGAGCCAAACTGGTCATTTTAAATCATGTATATTCACAGAAAACTGAACAAACTTTTCAGGTCATATTTATTTATGTGTTTATATACATAAGTGCAACAATAACGGTTAATGAAGACCAAGAATTTGAGAGAGAGAAAATGTGGTACTGGAGTACTTGGAGAAGGAAAAATTATAGAAGGAAATAATATGAGTATATAATAGGTTTGAGGTTTGGAGATAAAAATGGAAGGGTGTGGAAGCCAAGTAAAGGATAAGGATGGAGTAAAAGGGTGAGGGAAAGATGGAACCAGAGGGGGTATCATGGAAATTTGAAATAATTATGGAGAATTTTTATAATTGTTTTCATCAGCAAAACTAGTCCTTAATTCCTTTCTTTACTGCACCCTTCTCTAGTTTGGCACAATGGTGATGTTCTCTTTAGAGAACTAGATTGGTCATATTATTTGCTTTAAATTTCATGGAGCATTTTGACAATCATTGGTGATAGTCTCTTTTAAAGACTTGGAAGAATCTATTTAGTCCTGGGCTGTGTTTGTTGGGAAATTTTACTATTGCACCAATACTGTTGATTGTTGTATCTATCTATCTATCTATCTATCTATCTATCTATCTATCTATCTATCTATCTATACAACTATATATCTTTATGGTATAATTTTGATGTGTCATATATTGCTAGGAATATATTTCTTCTATAATTTCTAGATTTGTGGCATCTATACCTTCAAAGTATCGTGTATTATTTCTCTGTATTTCATTGGAATATATAGCAACGTATCAACTTTAACTTCACATATTTTATTTTTGATGCTCATTCATTTTAAAGAAGTTTGGGATTTCTTTCTATTGGTTAGTTTGGGTAGGAATTTATTTTATTTCTTTTAAATGAACCATCTCCTTAATGAATTTTATACATCTATTATTTCATCTCTATTTTGTTAATTCTGCCATGCTATTTTGTACATTTTGATGGTTAATTCTTTTGGGTTTAGATGGTCTTGTTTTCTAAGAAATTGCAGGGTATTGCTAAAATATCAATTCAAAAATCTTTTGATGTTTTAATATAAATATTACTAACTATGTACTTTCCTCTTAAAACTTTCTTAGCTATGTTCCAAAGGTTCTGGGGTGTTGTACTTTCATGTTCATTTAACTTTAAAAAATTCTAAGTGTCTTCTCTGATATCCTCAATGGCCTACTGGTTATTCATGAGTGTTTATTTCATTCTCTGTATATAGTTTTATAATGTCAATCTAGAACGTTCCATAAAGCTCATGATTATTTGGATTAAGTGTGTAAAACATAAATAATAAGATAGAAGAAAATGGCATTTGGGGAAAAAATTGCAATGATGGTGAGATGAATGTTTTTGAACTTGTGAAGTCTTTCTTTTGTTCAGGCTACTGCTCAATATGTGTTAGAGTAAGCTCTTAATATCTGCTAGACCTTTATTCACAAGTACAGTTTTACTTTTTGCATAAAAATGGCCTCTGCTAACTACACTTGACTTTTCACATTAAGAGCTACTCAGACTTTCTCACTCTTCCAGGATTCTACATAATTGTCCCTTGAGCGATTAACATTTTAGGTGAGCATTAAATTGGTAAATGAGGAATAGCACTGCACTGAGATCAGTATAGTTAGAAAGATTCTCTTTTAACTTTCAAGGCCTAAACATTAATCATCTTGCTAAAAGCACATTGTTTTAGGTATCTTTTTTAGTCCTCCCATTTCTTCATTAGTAAGCACTATAACAGTTAATGACAGATTGGCTTCTCTTACATTTTATACACCCCTAAACTCATGTTCAGCCCTATCAGGTTTCAAGATAATTCTTAGTCAATTAGATATTTTCTTTACAACAAAGACACAGATATTATTTGTTTGCCCTTAAAAAATTAAGACAGCCTTCTTACAGATGTCATCTTTTTACATATCAAGTTTAGTCTCTTTTGCTCTCTACACTTGTTT
>NC_045030.1:115732092-115732309 GCF_008632895.1 Mastomys coucha
TATATATATATATATATATATATATATATATACCATTGTTCTTTTTCAAATCATGTCCTCTTTTGCACTAATTGTTGTTACGTGCATGTAAATACACACACACACACACATACACACACACACACATATATATATATATATATATATAGTCTTCCTAAATACAACCTTCTCAGTATGTATGTTATTTGTATGTATGTTTCCTATAAAAGTAACTTGT
>NC_045030.1:115732855-115742076 GCF_008632895.1 Mastomys coucha
TCAACTCCATTCTCTGAAGTCAACTGAATAACCTTACCTACATTGCTTGGGATTAAAAGTGTGTACAAGGGCATGTCCTCATTCCAGCCTGATCACAAAGTCCTAGAATTTCTTTGCACGTGATCCGTTGCCAGAGCAGGCATGTTACTGGATTAAAATTCCTCTACAGTTTCCATGTTTGACTATTGTACTATATAACAAACTGGTGTGTTCTTTTCTGGGCAAAAACATTTTCCCACATTCAGCATTTATTAATTGTATGTTGTAGTGTTGAGGTAACTCAGTATTTAGCAATAGATACTCTCTCAAGGTGATGTTCTACCAATCCATAACATGCCAAAATCTGCCTTCTATTCAATGATGACTTGCTTATCAAAATAATTCTCTTTCCAGAATCTACAGCTGAGATTGTGGTTTGTGAGGGTTGTGTGCTTTTAGTGATGGTAGGCTCCTCATCCTTTCAGCTCTGATCCCCCAGTCAGGGAAATTCATAACTAAGGCTGTGATTTGTTTTTCTTTGAGTTATCTATTTTCGAGTCTTCTCTTTTACAGCTTTATTTCATTTCTTTCATGGATGTTCAAAAGCGTTCCTTTATTTATTTAAAGTATTTTTCTGACTCTAAATTTCTCCTGACACAGCTCACACAGAAGTTGAATCTAGATTATAACTTTCGAAGAAATTACCTATGGTCTTGGATATGTGTTATTGTTTGCTTTTTTTATATAAAAGGAAAATTCACAAAGATCATCTAGTGACTGGAATGTTAAATTTAGAGCACGTTTGTTGAAATTAACCAGAAAATGGCAATATAGAATTTAAATGAAAAACAATAAAAGTACAATTAACTTACTGTTTTGAGTTATTTTCTTATAGGTTCACATACAAGCATTTACACATGGTAGGGAAGGCATCCTGTGTAACCACAAAGCATCACAATATAAACAATGGTTGATACAAATATGCTCTGAAGTTTACTGAAATAATATTAACTTTCCTATTAACAAAGGTAGCAGTTTTTTATACAACAACAAATCAACTTTTCAGAAAATTGGAGAAAAATTATGACAAAATATTTTGAGGAGGATTAATCTCTGGGTACTTAAGAAACCAAATGTAATAACAAAAACAAAGATTCAGAAGGGTACCAGTCCTTTTTCTGTATTCTGACATATGCTGAGGCAATGACATTGATTCTGGGAGATACATTTTCAACTTTCATACATGCCAACTAGTTTAATATATAATAAAATGAATTACTCAGTCCTTATGTATGCTCTGTGATATCAACCTAGCAGGAAAAATATGTAATTTTATAAATTAGTATTACAAATGTATTTTTTATTTGCTCTTATTGAAACTTATGTCTATTTCAGGGTACTTTATTTCTTAAGGGCAGGAGGTATATATAGACGTGCAGTGAGAGATGACATAATTTTGTTTAAGTTATTATACCTTCTGATATATTTGCCACCATTGAGGTGTAAGATGAATAAGTTATGAAAAACTATAATAACTAGAATAAAAAGAGATATTTAAAATCATATTCTTCCATTAATTTCATAGATAGAAGATGGGATCTGATTTACCTCATGCTAAGCATATTATAAACCATATTTTTCTTAAATTGTCTTCATGTAAAACATTGGATGTAATCTCTTAATTAATAGTTTGCATGTACTTTATTTGCCATGTGTGGTCTGGAAGACCCTAAAGGATATTGTGGAATAGAGATACAGGAAAATGTTCACTTACATCTTGTACTAAATAATGCTTAATTGCAATATCACATTAGAGAACATAAGCAATATGCTAGTGTTAATAGTATCATCATTTAAATATACCATGTTGTATAAATCTGTATGAACTGAAAACAAGTTTCATAATTGTAATTGAGTACCTTGGGGAATAACTGAAGTGTTCCCTCGACATTAGGTTTAAACATTTTATGCCTCTGATGAATAATTTTGAAGGCTATCACAGTTATCATCTCCAGTGACAGAAAAGCTGCTTTGACATATTCTTTAGTATACTAGGAAATTATTTTATGCTGGAGGTAGGCAACTTAACTTCACCAGTTCTGAATATTGAATTGTGGTTTCTAAAGAATTAATCTTTGTTTCCCAATGAGCATAGCTCTCTTGTTTAGAATATTCTGATGAATTTGGTTCACATGCCTAGCTTAAAATGTAATTAAGTCTTTTCTCTCCCCAGTTATCTCAGTGGAATAATTTTGGCTGTCAAGACCAGTTGAATTTTTGCCTTCTGCTGTGGTATTTTATGTTCACCCTTAATCAAAAATGACAGCCTGCATAGAAAGTGAGAAAACACAAAACGCCTTGTCAGATTGTACAGACGTGTTGTAATTCATTTTTCTTCAAGGTCTCATAATTTATATTCATCATAAATTGGTTATTTGTAGTTTTAACTTGTGTTATTATTATTATTATTATTATTATTATTATTATTATTGTTATTATTATTATAGATCAAAGTAATCTTTAAAGGACACTCACAAAAAAGAAGTCTAAATATCAGAAATATAACCTATTAATGTTCAGACAGCAATAATTACAGTGAAATGTAGGTTTAAAAGATGATAGATATATTAAGCATGTTATATGAAATTTAAATATTTAACAATATCCCTCTTGTTATGCTACACATACCCTGAATTGTTTCTTGAACCTCTGAAGCTCTGAGGACTAAAGAAGACATTTTTTGTTTTTTTGAGACAGGGTTTCTCTGTGTAGCCCTGGCTGTCCTGGAACTTACACTGTAGACCAGGCTGGCCTCAAACTCAGAAATCCACCTGCTTCTGCCTCCAAAGTGCTGGGATTAAAGGTGTGCATCACCACTGCCTGGAGAAGTCATTTATTAATACACATATGAACATTAATGTACAGCTAACACAGTCATTGTGTCATTGCCCAGGGATTTGGAGAATTCAAGGGAACTGCAATATTTTGTCACTCAAATGAAGAGTAGAACAGCATTATTTCAGAAGCAATTCAAATTATTTGGCTGTAAGAGTCGTTTTGTCACACATATTTTGAAAGACACAGAAAACAGTAAACCA
Source organism: Mastomys coucha (assembly GCF_008632895.1). NCBI lineage: Eukaryota > Metazoa > Chordata > Mammalia > Rodentia > Muridae > Mastomys > Mastomys coucha. Next base: position 115,735,933 of record NC_045030.1, read on the forward strand.
ACCTTTTCATCAAAACTATACTGCCACGGATGGCATATTGTTTTGTAGGTTACTTTTTCCATCTTTGATGTTTATACAGTGCTATTGAAAGTGCATTTTTCTTCAAAATAAATGTGTTTACCATAAAATAGTCTCCTTTCATTTTTCAAGAAGGTTGGCATGTCCTAATTTATGAGCAGAGTGGTTTAGTTGGTAGTAAATGTATTTAAAATATAATTTTATAATGAAAAACTTAAATAATTCTTACATGTTTCTGACAAAACCACCTTTCCTTTAATCTGGACTATTTAGGTAGCAGAACAATAATCAGAAAACAATATAATAGTTCATGTTTGTGTTTATTCTTCCTAAGACTTATTCACTGATGTGAAATCACTGATAATTTTCTATCCTAAATTGAGTAATTTTAAACAAATTATTTTTTTAAAAAATGATTGAATAAATGATAGTTAAATCTTAATTTAGGATAAAACAAGATACCTATGTATTAGCATATATAATGTTATGAAACTCATAGGGTTATTTTCTTTGTAAATGTATTTCCTGTTATGGAGTTGAATGTATTATTATGTGCAGAATCTGGGATTGTTATACAATAGAATATACTGAAATCAATGGACAGGAATTTTCCTGCTTCATGGATCATACATTGCTGGAAAATGAATGACAAAATAACCAAAAAGCATGAGACTGTATCAGGTAAATGTAAGTAGTAATAGACAAAATCCTATGTGACTAAGATTCAGAATGGCAATAAGAAAATCCTGAGCAGCTTCCATGGGGTGATATTTGTACCAGGGTCTGAGAAAAATTACGAAACAACTTAGATACATATGCTGAATCTCTGAACATACCAAGCTAAGATAGAATGGGCATGCATAAATCATTTTAATCTGCTGTTTTTGTATATGATTGTGAGCATGCATATGATTATTGGAGAATAATATTGTAGTCCCTTAGGAAGAACATCTTCAGTCTTACTTGGATGTTTCACTGTTATACTTCCTACTGGTAGCTATGAATCTGCCATTTTTCAGAGCTCCCCCATTTTGAATGAATAGTGACAATTTATAAATCTAAACTCACTTGGTTTTCAGAACAAAATTACTTTGTTTCTCTAGATGCTCATTCTCCCTATCTTATCAACCCAGGCAAGAAAGGCCATAAAAGATGTTTTACTATCACCTGACATTCCTAAGTTCAATACTCCCTAGTTCTACTTACAATGATGAACCTCAAGCAAAAACAGGAAACGTTTCTTTTCTTTTCTTTTTTTGCTGTGTAGCCCTAAAATTACTCCAGCCTGAGCTCTTTGATTTCTTGAATTAGAGATCACTCTTCCAGAGGACATTCCCTTAATTTAACCTGTAGCCTTGTAGTGTTAATCTGTTGTATTTTTTCTTCTTAAAAAAATCTTACAGACTATCATGGCAGATAGAAATAGTAGAAAATTCTTAATTTGAAATATTATAGTTCTATTAAAATGCAATTTATCCTATGATTGATTACAGATTGTGGAGGTAAAAGGTAATTTTCAGTTCATTATGAATCATCACCTAAATCATTTTCCTCCATTCTCACATGGAAAGTTAGATATATGTGGGTTATAAGTCTGCGTGTATATTCACATGCATCTAGCACATACTTTTCTAAGATGAGTATGGTCTTTCTCAAACTTTCCATTCATATAGTGCATCATAAAATGTATTTTAGTTGAAATAATATTTTGTGGTAAAATGTAGTTGTTGTTGTTTCTGCAACTTTTGCTCATTGACAAAGATATAATCTCTTTAAACAAATTCCAAAGGTCCCTACTATATTGAGTTCCTATGGAAAATTTCATGGTAACTTTAGCATGGGGAAATAGAATCCTGTGTCTAAGCAGTGGGATCTTCATGTATTTGAAGTTGGCTTTCAGCAGGACATTTCTTTACATTGAACATGTATTATTCCTTTAGATACAAACTTCAGTTTTCTTAGTGACAAAGATGATTTTTTTGCAAAAATGCCATATATAGTTTCTATGTGATTTCAGAAAACAGAATTCTAAAATAGTGTCCCAGGGATATGCCACTTTAATTCTAAGAACCTATGAGGATACAGAGATGTCAATGTCATAATCATGTTACACAATATGACATAATTGATGTTGGCCTTCTAGATGGACCTAAGGTAATTATGTGAGAGTCTAAAAGGATAGACTAAAATGATGCATCCATTTTCAGGATGATGACTGAAGAAAAAAATAACCAGATAGATATAAACCATGAACAAAGTGCAACATCCTACTTCTATTTATTTTTACATTAAAGGGGCCAATATAAAGAAAAATGAGAAGTGTCATGTTTGTAAATCAGGTCCTCTATTTTGCATTCTGATCATACTACCATATAGAACAGAAATATACTCACAACTAGAATGTATTTGGAGTTTTGTTTCATTCTAGAATCAACACAACAAAAAGCTAGCTCAGCCAGTAGCTTGATTATTGATGTTGACACTCTTTATTTTAACCATGAGTACAAAAATGACCCATGTATATTAGATTTGTGATATAAAAATTACACATATTAATTTCAGCTACTCAATTCATTGTGTTTATGATAAAACTAACATACTTCTCAAAAGAAATGAGTCAGTACCAGGATCATTGCATGTTCTAGAATGTAAACATAGCATTTGTTTTTAACATTGCATCTTAGATGCTCTTAACAGGAGAGTTTAATTTTTATACAAAGCCATATTTTTTTCAGTTTACTTATGATTGGATGAGAAGAAACATGCATCACTGTAGTCTGGCATGATGATGTATTTGTAGTACAGCCAAAATTATTATTTAAGATGTTTGGTTTTTGAAAAATATAGGTGTCAGTTTGGTATTTTCTTTCTTTTTTAAATCCAGCAGCATGCGTATAGCAGAGGCTGGCCAAGTTGGTCATCAATGGGAGAAGAGAACCTTGGCCCTGTGAAGGTCCTATGCCCCAATGTAGGGGAATGCCAGGGCCAGTAAGCAGGAGGGGGTGGGATGGTGAGCAGGAGGAGAGGGGAGGGAACAGGGGATTGTTTTAGTTTTTGCTTATTTTATTTTATTTTATTTATTTATTTATTTATTTATTTATTTATTTATTAGAGGGAAAAAACCTGGGAAAGGAGATATTGTAAATAAAGAAAACATCTAATAAAAAGTGTTAAAAAATATTAACTATTTTTTCTATATGAACAATCTATCATTGCTATTAGGTTCATCTCTTAATTAATTTCTATAAGACTTTCTTTGGTATATAGAAGGATTTCAGTGTATCAAGTTTTATTTGGAGGTCCTTGATTCACTTGGATTTTACTTTTGTACAAGGAGTTAAAAATGGATCAGTTTACATTCTTCTACATGCTGACTACTACTTGAGCCAGCACCATTTGTTGAAAATGTTGTCTTTTTTACACTGGATGGTTTTGGCTTCTTTTTTCAAATATCAGGAGACCATAGGTATGCTGGTTTATTTCTATATCTTCAATTCTATTCTGCTGAATTGTCTCTGTATCAATACCATACATGTTGTTGTTGTTGTTGCTGTTGTTGTTGTTTTAATCACTATTGCTCTGTAAGACAGTTTGAACTCAGGGGTGGTGATTTCCCCAGAAGTTCTCTTATTGTTGAGAATAGTTTTCACTATCTTGGGTTTTTGATATTACAGATGAATTTGAGAATTACTCTTTCTATCTCTGTGAAGAACTGAGTTGGAATTTTCATGGGAATTGCATTGAATCTGTAGATTGCTTTTGGTAAGAAGACTACTTTTACTTTGTTAATTCTTCCAATCCAGAAGCATTGGAGATGTCTATCTTCTGATATCTTCTTTGATTCTTCAAAGACTTGAAGTTCTTGTCATACAGATACTTGCTTTGTTAGAGTCATATGACGCTGAGATCCCACCTCCCACCAGTCAGAATGGCTAAGATCAAAATCTCAGGTGACAGCAGATGCTGTCAAGAAGGTGTAGAAAGAGGAACACTCCTCCATTGCTGGGTGGGATTGCAAGCTGGTTCAACCACTCTGGAAAATAGTCTGGTTGTTCTTCAGAAAATTGGAAATAGTTCTACCTGAGGACTCAGCTCTACCACTCCTGGGCATATACCCAAAAGCTGCTGCAACATATAACAAGGACACATGCTCCACTAAGCTTATCTCAGCCTTATTTATACTAGCCAGAAGTTGGAAAAAATTCAAATGTCTCTCAATGGAGTAATGGATACAAAAAAATGTGGTACATTTACACAATGGAGTACTACATAGCTATTAAAAATAATGATTTCATAAAAATTTCAGGCAAATCTATAAAGCTAGAAAATATCATCCTGAGTGAAGTAACCCAGTCATAAGAGAATACACATGGTGTGTACTCACTGATAAGTGGATATTATCCCAAAAGCTCTGATTACTCACAATACAACTCACAGGCCATATGAATCTCAAGAAGAAGGAAGACCAAAGTGTGGATGCTTCAGTCATACTTAGAAGGGTGAACAAAATAAAGAAGGTAAAGGGAAGGAGGGATCCGGGAGGGACAGAGGAGGGAGAGGAAACAGAGAAGTACAGAGGGTCATGAAGTTGAATGAAGGTATATAGCAGGGAGGATGGACAATTGGGGGTTGACACTAGCAAGTCCCTGATACCAGGGAAACAAGAGATTCCCTGGAGCCAATGGGGATAGTATTTGCCAAAATATGCAACAAAGGTGAGATAGAACCTAGTATATAGGTATGGTCCTCAGTTGAGGATGGGGCCACCCACCTATCTCAAAAATTTTGATCCAGAATAGTTCCTGTGTAAATGAATGCAGGAACAAAGAGTGGAGCAGAGACTGAAGGAAAGGTTATCCAGAGACCGCCCCACCTAGGGATCCCTCTCATATGCAGACACCAAACCCAGACTTTACAACTGATGCCAAGAATCAGTTGCTGACAGGGGCCTGAGAGTCTCTGCTGGAGCCTGACCAGTATAGATGTGGATGTTCACAGCTAAACATTGGACTGAGCACGGGGACCCCAGGGGAAGAGTCAGGGGAAGGAATGAAGGATCTGAAGGGGAATTGTATCCCCACAATAAAAACAACAATGTCAACAAGCCAGACCTTCCAGAGCTCCCAGGGACCAAACCACTAACCAAAGAGTACATACACATGGAGGGAACCATGGTTCTAGCTGCATTTGTAGAAGAGCCAATCCAGTAAGGAACATCCCTCCATGACCTCTGCATCAGCTCCTGCTTACTGACCTGCTTGAGTTCCAGTCCAGACTTCCTCTGGTGATCAACAGCAATGTGGAAGTAAGCTGAATAAACCCTTTCCTTCCAAACTTGCTTCTTGGTAATGATGTTTGTGCAGGAATAGAAACCCTGACTAAGACAAATTGGTACCAAAAATGGGGTATTCCTGTGACAATCTGATCATGTTTTTGGGAGGACTATGTAACGGCTTTGGAACTTTGAGCTAGAAGAGCTTTGGTTGTTAAGAGCTCTGTGGGGTGTTGTGTAGGAGCTTGGAAAATAATGTTGAGAACAGTGCAGAAGATGGAGGTCTGGCTTATGAAATTTCAGAGGGAAGATTAAAGGCCCTATCAGGGCTGTTGCTATTTTGATTGTGAAGACTCTGTGGTTTTGGTTAGCTGAAGATGAAGAGTCAGCTGTGATTAAAAAGATACTAAGTGAAACCTTTGCATTACTGGGACTATTGATGCTGGTTAGCTGGAGCTAAGAAATTAGCAGTGATTAAGAAGAGACCAGCATCACTGAGGTGACATCTTCTGGGAAGTGTTTTCTGAGAGCACAAAGAGGTTGTGTTCCATAGATAGCCAAGTTTGTACCTCGTGCTGCAGCAGGACTTGGTAACATGTAAGAGTCACCCAGGTGGTACTGGTTTTGAAGGCTTGAAGGAGTCATGAAGAGCAGCTGAGGCTCGGCGCAGTGAGAGGCCATGGAAAGCCATTGGTGAAGCTGCAGCCTCAGTTGCAATTGATGGCCCAGGACTGAAGGTGTCATGCAAAGGAGTTGAGGCTTGGCATCATGAAGACAGTCTATGAAAGGCTATTGGTGAAGCCTAGTTACAGCAGTGTTTTGGGAATGCCAGTACCATGCAATGACCACCAAGG
>NC_045030.1:115742595-115767071 GCF_008632895.1 Mastomys coucha
TCTTGGGTTCTATAAGAGAGCAGGCTGAGCAAGCCAGGGGAGGCAAGCCAGTAAGGAACATCTCTCCACGGCCTCTGTGTCATCTCCTGTATAATGACCTTTTTGAGTTCCAGTCCTTACTTCCTCTGGTGATAAACAGCAATGTGGAAGTAAGCTAAATAAACCCTTTCCTCCCCAACCTGCTTCTTGATCATAATATTTGTGCAGGAATAGAAAACCTGACTAAAACCCTTATCTGCTACAAGGCAGGGGAGGCCCTTGGTCCTGTGGAGGCTTGATTACTCAGTGTAGGGGAATGCTAGGGTTGTGAGATAGGGAGTGGATTCATGGTTGTGGGAGCTCTCTTACAGAAGCAGGGGTTGGGGGATGGGATAGAGTGTTTGAAGAAGAGAAACTGGGAAGGGGACAACATTTGAAATGTAAAACAGGAAGGATTTCAGATAGTATTAAGATATAAGACATCCTGAAATATATTTTTAACAATGGTCTCAATAAATCCTGCACTAATCATTCTTACTAGTCAATACATTATTTTATTTTTGAATAGATAGATGGATGGATAGGTAGGTAGATAGATAGATAGATAGATAGATAGATAGTGAGTGTTTGCTTACAAGTATATTTGTGCACCTTTAATGTGTCTAGTACCAACTGCCAGAAAAGAGTGGTAGAGTCTATAGAATTGGAGATCCAGACAGTGGTTTGTAGCTGTGTGAATGTTAAGAACTAAATCTGTGTCCTCTGTGTGAACAGTATATATGGAGTTTTAGAAATGTGTCAGCAGTTAAGAATACTGATATCAGCCGGGCAGTGGTGGCGCACGCCTTTAATCCCAGCACTTGGGAGGCAGAGGCAGGTGGATCTCTGAGTTCGAGGCCAGCCTGGTCTACAGAGTGAGTTCCAGGACAGCCAGGACTACACAGAGAAACCCTGTCTCGAAAAACCAAAAAAAAAAAAAAAAAAAAAAAAAAAAAAAAAGAATACTGATATTATTTCCATAAGACTTGGGTTTGATTCCCCAGACAAACATAGTGTGGTTCACTACTTTCTGTAACTCCAGTTCCTAGGGAACAAACACACTCCTCTGTGATGCTCCACTGCCATCAGAAACACAAATGTGATACAAATATTCATATGAGTAAAGCAACTATACAGATAAATTTAAATTTAATATAGTAGTGTGGATTCTTAACTGCTAAGAACCTCTCCAGCCACTTGCTTAAAATATATTTTTGTTAAAAAAAATTTGATATGTCAATATGCCTGCCATCAAACTTGATGGTGTTAATTAGATACCTGGGTCTCACATCATGCTCGAAGGAAAAAACTGACACGAGCATGCATGTTGTCCTTTGATCTCCACATGTGTATCATTGCACAGGTGTATGCATAGATATTCTCTCTATGTCTCTGTCTCTCTGTCTTACACACACACACACACACACACACACACACACACACATACACACACACACTAAATAAACAAATAATAAGAATGACTGAGAGCATTTGATATTTCAAAGTAAAATTATTTTCTCTTATAAGTAAGCTATACCATGAGAACAAATTCAATAAAAATTTAGTAAGAAAAATATTAATGTAACTAAGAAAATATGAATGGAACTATATATCTAGGTTATGTCCCTTTTTATTATAAGAAGCCTTTTATAAATGCTATGAATTTTCTCCTTCAATTTTAATTAAGCCTCAAAATATATTAGTATTTGTAATTTCACTGTGAATTGATGGGAAATTTGCTCCTAGTGTTTCAACTAATTTTTGTTAAACTTCAGTTGACACAGTGTGAAACTCTTACACTAAATTGCTTGAGGACCCTTGAAGCTTAAGTGATCTAATTTACACATTTCATTCTGGCACAGTTATGTAATATGAACACATCCACTTGGAACTAAATTGATGACACTTTTATTATTTTCCTTACAAAATATGAATCATTGTCTCATCTTTAATCTAATGACTGTATTATTTCATTTCTCAAGTGTATATTATACAATTCTTTAGAAACAGACTCAGCATGCACTAAGCAATACTGGATCTACCATAGCATGATAACATGCTAGTAAAAATACTACAAATATATGCTTGCTTTTGATGAATATAGTGAATAATGAACTAAACCATCCAAGTATTTTATTCATCATTAATACATAAAAATTAATTTATCATATAGCATAAAAATTATCTTCCCACAAATTAGGGATTGATGAATAAGCCTAAATTAAGAAAATGCCCCACATCATATTCAATTTCTGTAGAGAACATCTTTTCTTCTTTTTTAAAACAAATATTTATTCATTTATGTAATCCATTCTAGCTTATTCCCAAAGGCTCCCTTAAAATAAAACCTACCAGTTATCTTTTATCATTTGAAACTTTCCTTGTTTTATTGATTGATGAATAGATTAATGGATTGATTGACTTGGTGTATGTAGGTCTGCATGAATTTATGTTCACTATAAGGAAGCTGGTGATGGCAGAGATCAGAAAAAGGCATTCATTTTTCTGTAGCTGCAACTATGATTTTTCCTTTACATAGTAAATGTGTATACAGGACTAGTTTTAGAAATCAACACTTATCAATAATCTTCCTGCTGGATAAAATAATACATTGTGGGGAAGTAATTTTATTCATTCACCTTCACTTCAACAGTAGGTTTCAAAGTCATTTTTCCTCAAAATGAAGAAATAAATCTCTCTTGCCTATCATTACTCTGCACTCTAATGTTGGTATTATTAAATATTTTGTGTATGGTTCCACCAAATTTGACCTATCTCCAGATATTGTCTTTCTTGTTTCAAAATCCAGGTATCAATATGGTCATTGTTTTCTAAAATACTTGTAATATTTAATTTTATATTTTTGTGTGTGTTATTTCCCCTTGTAGAAAAAAAAGTTTTAGGTTCCTATATATTGTGAACTAATTTTGAAAGCTCAGCACAACCAAATTTCATTTACTTTCAGATGTCTTTCTTCCTCATTACCTCAAAGAGTGCTAGTCTATGCATTCATATGCCTTTTCAGAAGTGCTGTTAGAGAATTTAAGATACTGCAGTTGTGTGTGGACACACATGTCTCTTTAAGATTATGCTAGCAGGTAGAAGGCATAGCAGTCTAGTAACTTACATGATTCTGGAGGTAGTCATTAGCTTAATGGATCAAAAAGTAGTTGTTTAATAAATATTACTAAGGGAATGAATGAATGAATGAATGCATGAATGAATGAAAACTATGGCTGATGCTATAGTAGAGCCTAGGCTCACTGAAGTGATCTAGCAGTGAGCATTCTCCTTTCCTTGTTACCCATCATTGTTCAATAAATTTAAAGAATGCATAAGGACACCTGAAAAAGCCTAAAAATCCTTCTCATGGGAACAAAGAAACATACTTACTTAAGTCCTACGTGAAATCCATAAAGCTGGAGAACAGCTGGAATAGCATGACCAGTAAATTAAGTGTTCAAGGAACTATTCAGATTAAAAATAACGCAGTACTATTAGAATAAAGAAAACTAGACTGTAGAATATTACAATTCTAGAAAATAAAAAAGCATATGACAGGAGTACTATATCAGAGTCAAGAGGGATAAAGAGTGTTGATCATAACAGAGTATACCATAGTCTAAGACAAGGAACAGGGACTGACTTTAAATCAACACTATTTATTGAATTTTTACTATTTGTGCCAAGAGAAAACTATAACCAGGCACTGGCCAGCAAATAAAGCAATGATTATGTGCTTGACAAATAGCAAGTGAGAGGTGAAACACAAATGATTTAATTCAACTTATCTTGAATGCTGACTTTCTAGTATCCCCAAATGTGATTTTTTCAGATCTGAGTTGTGGCAAGATATGGTCTTGTTCTTTTCAGTCATAGGTATTCCTGCTGAGAGTCATTCCTTGTATTAAATTTACCTTCACAGGGACCAGAGCTATGGAATATTGAATATTTGTTGTTTGATAGAGTTGATCATGTAGCAGAAACTAAACATTATACCCCTCTGTAAATTCTAAGTGCTGTGGAAGCAAAGGTTATTTGGAGGGCAATGCCATACATATTGTCTAACATCTGTGCATTCAGTTTATGTGGAATATTTTAAAATCATCCTAGGAACTATTTGAAATTACACTGGCTATATCACTACCCATATCAACTGTGAAATAGAAATTCATGTTTATATTTTACCTTGTTTTGCTTAAAATTCTAGTGGTTGTGAATTCTTGATTTAGTTCTACATCCCATTTTTTTATTGGGTTGCCTGGTTTTTTGGTGATTAATTAATTCACAACTGAAGAATACTGAATGACTGAGAAGCACCTAAAGAAATGTTCAAAGTCTTTAGTGGTCAGACAAATGCAAATCAAAATACCCAGAGATTCCACCTTACACCAATCAGAATGGCTAAGATCAAAACCTCAGGTGACAACACATGTTGGAGAGGATGTGGAGAAAGAGGAACACTCTACCATTGCTGGTGGGATTGAAAACTGGTTCAAACACTCTGGAAATCAGTCTGGAGGTTCCTCAGAAAATTAGAAATCGATCTGCCTGAAGACCCAGCAATACCACTCTTGGGAATATACCCAAAAGATGCCCCACAATGCCACAGAGGCACTTGTTCCACTATGTTCATAGTGGTCTTATTTGTGATGTCCAGAAGCTGGAAACAACCTAGATGTCCCATGACAGAATGGATACAGAAAGTGTGCTTCATTTACAAAATGGAACACTACTCAGCTATTAAGAATGAGGACATACTGTGTTGTGCAGGCAAATGGATGGAACTAGAAAATAGCATCCTGAGTGAGGAAACTCAGACCCAAAATGACATGCATGGTATGTACTCACTAATAAGTGAATATTAGAAAAAAATGTACAAAATACCCAGTATACAGTCCACAGAACTCAAAAAGTTCAACAAGCTGGAGTGCCCAAGTGAGGACACCTCAGTCGCACTTGGGAGAAAGAATAAAGGAATCACAAGTGGGAAGGGATAGAAGGACTTGGGAGGGAAAGTAGACAGGGAGGTGTGGAGTGTTGGAGGGAGAGGGGAACCTGATCTGGAATTGGGTGAAGGAAAAGGCCTGAAGCCCTGAGGGTCAGAAGAAAGAATGGAAACAGGCAACCTCTGAAAATTGGAAGTTGGGGATACTCTCCAGAATACACCAGAGACCTGGGAGGTAAGAGACTCTCAGAAATTAAAGGGAGGGAGCTTAGATGAAATGTCCCTCTGGACAGTAAGGAGAGGGAACTTATAAAGCCCAGCTCCAGCAGAAAGACAGGGCATCAAGTGAGGGAGGGGGTTGCCATCCCATAGTCACATCTCTGACCAGTAATTGTTCCTGTCTGAAAGAGTTACATGGATGGAAATGAAAAAGTACCTGAGGACAAGAAGGTCCACTGACAGGCCCATGTATAATCCAGCTCAAGGGGAGGTCCCAAGGCCGCACACTATTAATGAGGTTATGGAGTGCTCACAAAAAGGGACCTATAATGAGTGTCCTCCAAAAGCCCCAACAAGCAGCTTAAAGAGTCAGATGCAGATATTTGCACCCAACCAATGGACAGAAGCAGCTGACCCCTGTTGTTGAACTAGGAAAAACTGAAGGAAGCTGAAGAGAAGGGCAATCCTGTAGGAGGACAAGCAGTCTCAATTAATCTGGACCCCTGAGATCCCTCAAACACTGGTCCACCAAAGAAACAGCACACACCAACTGCTATGAGGCCTCCAACACACATAGAGTAGAGGACTGCTGGGTCTGTGTTCATTCAGAGAAGATACACCTAACCCTCAAGAGACTGGAGGCTCCAGGGAGTTTAGAGGTCAGGTCAGGTTAGGGCTGGGGGCATCCATATGGAGACAGGGGGATTGAGGAGGAAGTGTGGGATATGGAGCAGTCAGAGGGTTGATTAGAGGGCAGGGAATGGAATATAGAATGTAAAAAACAAGTTAATTTATAAAATAAAACAATTGTACTGATTGCTAATGTGAGTGCTGAAACACAACCCAAATATACTCTGCATTAGGAAATTTCATATTTAAGTTCCTAAGTTTATATATTTTGACAAAAAATAAAATTCCTCTTGTTGAATAAATGCTTATGTCAGAAGCATTCACAAATAAATGTCTTGAATCTCTGAGTATGTGTTTATCATTATGACACTATGTAAATCATTGTTTTCTATGTAAATCAATCTTTCTATTGTTCAAAATAAATACTATGCCACAGTAGGTATACATAATAGTATTAGAAAATAAAATAAAAATATCATGCTCAACATTTGTTCTTCAATATTTTCTGAAAGTAATTTTGAGAAGAAAACATCAAATATAGATCATCACCATACTGAAATATATGAGATGATGTCATACTGAGTAATTAGCATGGGCTTGGGAACAATGTGGCTAGAAACATTCCAGGAACAATAGAAATTGGCTTACAAAGCAGGATAAATTGTAGGAGAAGTAATCTGTGTACCCAGACCTTTTATGAAGGAATGCCATTCTTGATCACAAATGCATGTCTTCAGTGGCATTAAGGGGCATACCTAGTGCTTGACATCTTATAAATTAAAGGGAGAATGTGGTGAGTTTTATCATTCAATAATTGCTTTTGTAAGCTTATACTTTTTCCAGGTGCTTGAATAATAAACCGTTGTTGATTTCCTTTCTGAATTTGGAGACATTAATGACAAAATTATATGGACATCACTTTACTATACCTTAACTCTAATTAAGAAAAACTGCCATGACATTTGTTCACTTGATCCATGAAGATAATCTTATCTACATAGATAAATAAAAGGCACAAAAAAGAAAATTAGATGACTGCCAAATTACATCAGAAGTAAATTACTTACTAATCAAGGATTAGTATAAAAGGATACACATTGTGTAGTTAAGTATTTAATTCTTTTTGTATCTTGAGATGTCGGTGATTTTCATTTTATTTGGGCATAAAACACAACAATTTCATTTTGTCCTTGTCATAAAATTTACACAGACACTCGTTGATCTTTATAACTACAATTTAAAACATATTAGTACTTTAAAGCATTCTGGTAATTGTCTAGTGTTACTAAAGTGATTTTCATTCTCTTTTTAATGGAGGAGAGGTACTGTATTATATAATTTGTTTAAAGGAATAAAAAATAGGGTCAGGAACAATTTTTATATTCATGACACAATGTTATCTAAGCACTGAAGTTGAAATTCAGCGTTTCAGATTCTCTGTACTCCAAAAGCAGTTAGGAAATAGGATTAAGTGAAGAAAAAATAATTTATTTGTAGTTTGGCCACAGAAATTTTGTTGTTTTAAATGTGAGCATAACAAAATGGAATTTTAAATTTCCCCTGGCTTATAGAATTCTTACTTTTTCATGTATGGTAGAGAAGAAATTAGCACTCCTCTTAGAATTAATGAAGAATGTATGTCCTTTCTCTGGAGGTAAGCTTCATTTTTTCTGGCCCCTAATTTCATGACAAATATATTAATATTGCAAGGGAACAACAAACTGATGTTGATGGCCAAAACAAGTGAGTGTATACCTGCTTTGACTATTACCTCTCTCACCATGGCTTCCCTAGAGGCTCTGGTTATAGTAGCAGTTTTAGCCAGTTTATGAGCTCAATTAGTATGCTAAAATGAAATCTAAAATTGCTGTTGTTTTTATCTAGAATATGATAAACCTGTCAGTCTAGTTTAATTCCACCTCAATCATTAATTTGAGAACAAATAACACTACCAAAGGATTAACAGCATCAGATCATTTAGTACTTCTTTCATTAAAAAGTGAATTTGCACATTTTCTAACATGTTCTAACATTACATCTTGAAGAAAACGTAGAGGGTAACACTTTCTTTTGGGGAGAAAAATTTATTTTTCCCCATCAGGAAGAAATTTTTGAGGATTTTCTAAACTGTCTATGACAAGTAACTGTCTAGGCACTCATTGCCTTAGTGGCCATTGGGAATGGACCCTTCTCCCATAATTGTATTTTCACTTTACCTCCCATTTACCTGATAACACTGTGTGTGTTACATGATTTGTGCCACTCCCTAGGATTTAATGTATCGAACTGAAAGGTTGACATATTAAGTCCATTTTGAGGCCCATTATAAGAAGACTACTACTGGTCAAAAGAATGGACTATCTCAGTCCATGGGTGGAGATATGGTAGTCTAATTTGCACCAAAGAACAGAACATTACATACTATTCTCTCTTCCTTTAAGAATTAATTCATATGGGCCTGTCAATAACCTACCTAAGATTTCACGCTATAAAGAAGCTAATTTGAGATGATCATAAGCTAAGAGGAAGGGAGGAATTTTTAGCCCCTTAATAAGATAATATATGAACCCTTCTTTTGGGGCAGCTGCTTACAAGAGTCTCTGCTATATAGCTTGTCTGCTTTTCTATTTTGGAAAAACATAATTTTCCTTTTCATTATTTCTATATTTTTCCCTTTCAGATACTGGCCAAAAATCTATGCATGCTTTCTATGACACTTTGAGCATTCTCAGTCTTTCGTTAAATATCTGCTGCTTGTCAAGGCAGCCAATTTACTAACCTTCGCTTCTCAGATATTTACCCCAACTCAGCAAGGCACATCTATTTCCCCCTTTCAATTGCTTTCTTACTGTAATATACTGAAATTTGCAACTTGCCTATTTTGTTGACGTTTTCCTATACTCTAATTAAAATTGTACTTGAGCTTTTTTTGCAAGTCTATTTCTGAAATTATTTAAAGGAAGGTATGAGCCTCAAATGTAATAACAATTTTCCCAAATATATCTACAGGAACAACAATAAATTCCATTTTTATTTTCCCACCTAATCCATGAACAAACTGAAAAAGATCCTGCTATTTAAAACAATAAAATATATTATTTTTGGCTGAAAAACCCAAAAGTATAGTTATTTCTATTCGGTTTGAGAATAGTCATGTACCTTTTCTTCCCTTTGAGGTGAGAGCCAGATTTTGCAGCATGTCCTTATTACTGTGTCACAATACTCTATTTTCTGAGCCTTGTCTCTTGGATTTGTGTGTATGCTTAATAACATGCTCTTTATTTTTAGTGGGTTTGTTCTTAATATTGTTCTGGATATTGAATGCAGGACATAACACTTGATAGGCAAGTCTTTTTCAACCACCAAACCACATCCTCAGTACTCGTGTTAGTTATTGGGGTTTTTTGTTTGTTTGTTTGTTTGTTTGTTTGGTGAGGGACAAGTTCTTATTAGTTTACCCAGGCTGCACTCTGTAGCCCAGATACACATTGAAATAGTAACAGTCTTCCAGTTGCAGCCTGCCTGGTAGCTGACATTATAGGCCTTTCTCACAAGCATCACTTTAGCATGGTCTTGATTAATGTATCTATTTTATAAGTGCTACTGTATATGTAAACCATTTAATCATATCTTCTTCTTTCAATATTTTCTTGATAACTCTGAATCCTTTGCCTTTCCATATATGCACTGTAATTAGCTTGTTGGTAACCACAAATTAAGTGACTTATTTTTTTAATTGATGAGCTTTTAGTTTCTTGTTTTCTTAGATTTGTATATCCTTTATTCCCTCACAGCCCAACCAGCAATAACATGAATGATAGACTAAAGTAGGAATTAATTAGAGAAAATACATTAACCTTTGGAGCATGTTTGAATGGTAATATATATCTTTTTCCTATGCTGTTGATAAAATATAGCAGAAGTAATCAAGCATCATATATATTTATGGGTAATCTGTTTTGCTAAAATTAAGGAGTACAATTATATTTTCTTAGTAGAACTTAAGACCCATTCATAAATAGCAAAACACATTATCCATGAAAAGTATATGATATATATCCTTTTATTATATACATTATATATAATATATAATTATATATATAAATTTATACAATATATGTTATAAATAAATATTGGATCCTAATATTAAATACTATGGTTATATTTTCTTAATAAGATCTTAAAATTCCTGCATAAATAGTAAAATAGTTTATCAATAAAAATTATGTGTTACATATATAAATAATCATGTATATAAATATATATTATTTTGGCTCACAAAATTAAGCACTCCAATTATAGTTTATATTTTCCTAGTAACACATTAAAATGACAGCATAAATAGCATATACATATTGTATATTATATATGAATATATATTGGAAATATATTCTAGGGAACCTATTATGCCATAATTTAATTTTATTTACAAATGCCATTCAGACCCTGGCTCATTTTTTCTTTTCATGCTATGGAAGATTAGTCTTGGAGTTCTTTCTCTCCCTATGATGGTATTTAATAATCAAGGAAAGGCTGAGTATGTAATGATTTAATATAATAGATATTTCTTGTTATTTCTAGTATGTTTAATAGTAGATAAATATATCTTATCTTTAGATTTATTTTGTCTTTTATTTTTCATCTTCAATGATATTTTGGTAATATATAGACATAGGAACATATCACCTTATGCCTCATTTCCCTGCTTACTTTATAATTGGGAGTAAAGGTAATATGGTTAATCATAGCATATTCACTCAAGCCTAAATTAATTGACCAAATCTTTTCAATTAAACATAGTAATTTGCTTGTAGGCTTTCAGTATATGGCATCATTTCTGACAAAACATTGACCCTTTTTTCTTCATGATATGAATGCAGTTACTAAAATAATCCAGTTGTCTTAGATACTTTTCTATCATTATGACAAAACACCATGTCAATGCAACTTTAATTTTAAAAGCACATAGAGAATTATGTGCTTACAGTTTCAGATTATCATGGCTGGCAACATGAAACTAGGCAGATAAACATAGACCTGTAGCAATATTGAACAGGCTTTTTAAAAACTGTAATATTTACTCTTCATTATTTTTAAAAATTATGCATTGGTTAACTGTATTTTGATCATTCTAATCCTCACTACCTCCTTCAGCTTCCTTTCAGTTGCCCTTCCCCCACGTTGTCTCATTATCATCATATAATCAGTTCTTTTATATTTTATAACTCAATGAGTCATTTTAGTGCTAATTATATGTACATGGGTGTGGCATAGCCACTGGAGTCTCTACTTCTCACTTCTATTCCCCCCCCATTATATTTTGCAACAAAAATTATGAGAGAGAGAGAGAGAGAGAGAGAGAGAGAGAGAGAGAGAGAGAGAGAGAGAGAGAGAGAGCAAGCTAACTGGAAGAATAGCATGGGCTTTGGAAACCTCAAAGCATATGCTTCCTCTTATAAGGCCACACCCAGAAATCTTTCATAAACAGTTCCACCAACTACAGACCAAACATTCACATATATTTATAGTCATACGGTAATTATTTTCCAATATATTTTGTTGCTTTATCCCTTAGCAAATTTTACTCTTGTTTACTTTGTAGAATATGAAATTTTTTTGCTTTTTTATGGGATATTTTCTTTATTTACATTTCAAATAGTATCCCCTTTCCTGGTTTCCCTACTGAAAACCCCATATCCCCTCCCCACTCCCCCTGCTCACCAACCCACCCACTCTTGCTTCCTGGTCCTGGCATTTCCCTATACTAGGGCACTGAGCCTTTACAGGACCAAGGATCTCTTCTCCCATTGATGACCAACAAGGCCATCCTTTGCTACATATGTGGCTTGAGCCATGTATCACTCCATGTGGTTGGTTGTTTAGTCCTTGGGAGCTCTGTGCTTACTGGTTGGTTCATATTGTTGTTTCTCCTATGGGGTTGCAGACCCTTCAGCTCTTTGGGTCCTTTTTCTAACTCCTCCACTGGGGACCCTGTGCTCAGTCCAATGGTTGGCTGAGGGCATTCACCTCTGTATTTGTCAGGCACTGGCAGAGCCAGTAATGCCCCATATTTCTACAATGAATTTATTTATCATGCATTAGACAAAATGTTAACAAAAGTTGGGACTCATATCTATAACCTCCTTCATCTTAGTGGATGGATAGTTGTTTTGAAGTGCTTGAAATAGAGCTCTGTATTTCAATCTCATGTCTTCAGATACAGACCATTGATCTAATATGGTATCTAACAAATGTCAAAATTATGACAAAAAATGTTCATAGTTTTTAGATGAAAAATGCCATGTGCAAATATATGAATCACTTCACTGTATAGCAACAAATTGGTATATCATGACATATTTAAGGCTCCTCAATATTCATTATTAGTTTTGTGCATCAGGCTAGCATCACTAAAATTTGAGTATTTATCTTCTTATAAGACTTAGGTAGCCTTAATATATAACAGCTACCTGTAGTTCTTTGTCTAGATTTCAGACTGTATGAGCTTGCCCTTTTCCACATATATTGGTGTTGACTTGTTTAGGTCATGTTTAGGCAGCCATGAAGGTGAGACATTCATACATGTAATTTTTGTGATGTTTCAGAAAGACACAATACTCTCAAAATAAACTCTCTGTTTCTCTCGCTATAGCAGGTGTTCCAAGCCTTCTTCCTGACCCATAGGTATAAAAGTTGCATAATGGGTATATCAGTCTGGACTTGGCTATACAACTCTGCATTTTAGTCCATGGTAATTTTCTGTAATTGTCTACATCTGTTGCAAGAGAAGTTTTGTTGATTAATGGTAAGTACAACATTTAAACTTGGGTGTAAGTATAAATATTAAGAAAGTAGTTACTGATTATGCTGGTTTAGTAAAGTGGTGATTGTAGGTTCTCCTCCAAAATCCATGGTTTTACTAGCACTGTATTGACTACTTTTCCAGTAAGAGAAACTATGTACTTCTTGGGTCTGAAGTTTTACTAGAAAGATGGTGGTTACTGTCAAAATACATATGATACTAATACAAGATTAGAGTTATCATGGCATACTGGTTGTTGTTGTTTATTCAGATTATAATGTATTATAACTAATTTTAACTTAGACATATATAAAACAAGTTTTTAAAGTACATATTAATGTAATAACTTTCAAAAAACCTTAGCAGCTTAAATTCTCTCATTATATTGAAGGGATTACAGCTAAAATATGGAATGCAAACACTTGAAATTTTTTTGAATTTTCTAAAATTTCTGGCATAGTCCTAACATGCTTTCTTTTGTTTTAATATCTTACTTTTTATCTCTGTATCTATAGATATCTACATATTAGATATCAAAGATTAACCACCTTTCTACTAGTCACTTGACACACATGTTTAGCTACAACTCACTCAACAGTAACTTAGTTGCTAATCTATTCAAGGTATTGGGTGATTAAATAGTGAATAGATAATAGTACATATTATTTTTGTATTAATTACTTTCATATTATATTCCCTGTTTTATCGTTTAGTTGTAATGGTTTGTTGTATGATTTACATATTAATGACTTTTAGATGTGATCATTGAGAGTAATGTGATAAATAATATTGATTTAATTGATTTGAATAAAAATGGTGATTTATTTCTAAGTATAACTCCAAGTCATTCCGTTCCTTGTGCTAGAGAATTTCTGTGTCTGATTGTCTTCATTTATTCAGTGTTCACTCTTACTAACAAGCTAACACACAACTGTTGTTCACAGCCAGTTGCAAAAGCACATTTTATTTATTTTTGAATATGAACCTCTGCTCTAAGGAAAAAAAGGTAAGGAGGGGTTGAAATATGATTCAACATCATATTCAATGTAGCTCAGTTTGAGTTCTGCTCTTGCTATGGTTACTTCACTGCATGATAAATTTTAATTTCACCAAACGGTACTTGTGGAAAAAATTGTTTAGTGTGAAAGTAATTATATTTACAGGCTAGTGACAAAAGTTGGCATATTATTGTAGCTCACAGAACTAATGTAGAAGATGCTGCACCTAGAAATGACTTTGTATTTAATGTTATCTTACATACTGAGGCTCACAATTAACAGAGTAAGTGCTGTACCTTTTCATACACTGAGTGAAGTTACATTGTAAGGCTTGTTGCTATCTTAATTCAAGGTGACTTTATTCATAATCATGGAATCTTCTTTAAGAAGAAAACAATATGTTATAGCCTAATTGCAGGAATAAGATAAGAGGACTCCCAAAGTTTTAGCAACTGATCCATAACATTTTCAAATTATTTTGTGCTTTGAATACAAATATTCTTTCAGCCCATTTTATGTGTTTTGGATAATTAATTCAGATAAATTTATTCTTTCTCAAGTGGAATTTCATGCCTATAGTTTTAGTCTTTCTATTCCCAATTTCTATGAAGGAAGTAAAGCAATTAGAAGGAAAATAGTGTTGGAAAATTTTTCCTAACCTATTTATTTTATTTATTATCTGACATAAAAGTATGAATTACCTCCAGCACTCTTGAGGTTAGGTCCATGTAATCAATCTCTTGTCCATGACATATATTTAAGCAATTCCTTAAAATAATGCTTTCTATGTGTTCAAAATGTCAATTTAAACTTTAGCAAGGCATTCAAATTCTATCAAACAACTTCTTTTGTGTCTATTTAACTCTAAGTGATAAGTTTAACAGATGTGTTTACACAGTTCCACTTATTTTAGTAACATTTATGCAAGCCAATATTTACTTTGAGAACTTGTTTGTTTAAGCTTTAGCTAAAACTCATTGAACATACAGAAAGGATATTCTCTTCACCTAGATATCCCAGTTTACTCCAGATTTTTCTCAGTCTGCTTTAGTTTGGATGTTTCTTAGAGCACAGCACACAGTAACAGCAGCATCCATCTAAGATTCCTCCATGCAGTTCACTGTTTTATAAAATCATGGAACCAGTTCTTGTTATACAAAAGTCATTTCCTATAATGTTATTGAAATGCTTACACAAAAATAACTACATGTAGAAAAAAACCTATGTTTCTATTGTGTATTAATCCCTGTATAACAATGCACTCTAACCATTATCCATGGCTCAGATTATAACAATTTTGTTTAACAAATGGTATTTTCTATAATTCTATTGACATAATTAAGCAGAAATACGGAAATATGGGACACATGATTCTCCACTATACATCACCCTATACCAGGTAATAATGTACTGCATTTCTATGTAACTCAAAACAATATCCATAGATAACAGTTTTGATAAGTGGGAGAGCACATACGGACATGCTAAGCCATGTGTAAACATAACTCTTGTTTGCAAGATGTAATTGTCATCTCAGAGACTTACTGCTAAATAAGCTCACCGCTTTCTATTCTTTTTTCTTCTGAATTTTGGCTGGCTGGTTCAACTTAGCTGCTCCAGTTCAAACTCCTCTCCAAGCTGACTGATTCAAACAGGCTTGTCTCAGTTTCTCACTGAATTTCTCTGCTTGGAAGAACTGCTTCTGAATTCTACAGATGAAATTGTACTGACTCCATTGACTGCATGAACTCAACTGAACTAAACTGCATTCAACTGAACTGCGCTGAACACAACTGAACTCCACATCATTGCCTGAACTAAACTCAACTGGACTCACTGAACTGCCCTCCCTCCTGTCTCACTCTGTACTGCACTTAAATAGCCTGTTTTTCCTGTCTGTTCTCATGAGAGTTGGGTGTATCCTATTTCTGTTTCATTCTGTCAAATCCTTCTCTTACTAGTTACATTCTCTGGCCCTCAATTAGAAGTCATTTTCAAATATGCCTACTTCCTTCTACAAACTCAATGTACTTTCATTGTTTCTGATTAAAGGTATGTGCTAAGGGTGTGTCTGTATTCCAGTCATAGGGATTAAAGGTGTGTCATTCCAGCTGGATCACATAGGCCTAGAAGGTTTTAGGATATGCTCACTTGCCATAGCAGCCATGTTTCTAGATGAAAATTTCTCCATAACCATTTGATCCTATGAATATAACTAAAAACATAAACAACACACTTAGCTTTGGGAGTATAGCACAGTGTTAGACTATTTACCTAACATATATGATATTCTAGATTTGAGTGCTATCACTCTAAACTAGTAAAAACAAGAAATTTAACTTAGTATTTCATTTGACAGTTGAGGTGTGTAAATGCATTCTGCTACTAGTTTGGTAAAATGAGATTATATCTGAAAATCTGAATTATGTTCACTGTCTTAGCCCAAGAAACACCATAATGCAGGTTCAGATTTAAAAGAAGGAAATGAGAGGTCCTACTTAGTAATATTGCAGAAAAGATGAATAAAGATAACAGTAAAAGACTCAGAATATTTCAGCACCCATGAAACCAGTATGTTATTCTAACTACCATAAGCCACAGATAAACCACTTAGATAAATAAGTTTATAGCAAAATTAGATCCCCAGCTAGCATTCATCAGTAAAGGCTAAGCAAATATGGAAATGTTAGTTTAATGCACATTTCACATTTAAGTCTAATTTTCTGAATTCACAATATTATTTTACTGCCTGGTTTTGTGTGTCAACTTGACACAGGCTGGAGTTATCACAGAGAAGGGAGCTTAGTTGGGGAAGTGCCTCCATGAGATGCAGCTGTAGGGAATTTTCTCAATTAGTGATCAAGGGGATAGGGCCCTTTGTGGGTGGTGCCATCCATGGGCTGGAAGTCTTGGGTTCTATAAGAGAGCAGGCTGAGCAAGCCAGGGGAGGCAAGTCAGTAAGAAACTCCATGGCCTCTGCATCAGCTCCTGCTTTCTGACCTGCTTGAGTTCCAGTCCTGACTTCCTTTGGTGATGAACAGCAATGTGGAAGTAAGCCAAATAAACCCTTTCCTCCCCAACTTGCTTCTTGGTCATGATGTTTGTGCAAGAATAGAAACTCTGACTAAGACAATTATATTGCCTTCAATGAATAAGATGAGTAATTCCTTCACAGCAACCAATATAAAAATCAACAGAATTTTTAAATCTTAGAAAATTTTGTAACCTAGAGCAGTAATTAAAACCGATTTGAAGACAGAGGTATTCCTGTCATGAGTATTGAAGATAAGAGGGCTACTATATTAACTTCAGTTTCCTGGGGGAATATTTTTTCTTGATTTAAAAAAAAATACCATTTTGGTTTTTATATGAGTAACTGTAATCTTGACCTTTAGGTCTATAAAAATCAACAGTAGACATTTTCTTCTTTATTAAAAGATTGATTTCCAGAAGGTTGGGACTATAGAGGGAAAAATGAAGTTCAATGAGAAAAATATCCATGTCTCCGACAAACACTTACTGTCAGACAATTCATGACATTTTATCTTGGTATTGAAAAGTAAGCAGGTCAACACTTTCGATGTTGTAAACAAAAACTTAAATGATAACATATATTCCTAGGGTACCCTGATGGACCTGTGCTGCCAGGGTCTAAGGTGAAACATTCTAGAACACCGTAAACAAACACTTTCAGTCTTGAAATTGAGTGGTTCCATTTGCTTCCTAAGTATTCAACAAAGAAAAACCTACTGATTTTTCCCCTATAAATCTTTTATATAAAATCATGGATTTGTGGAGTTGGTACTCCAAAGCACTGGTGGGTAGTCCTATTTTCAGTCAAGTATTAGCAGCTCAGAATTTATTTGTAGATAAACTGACTTTTCAAAATCACCAGAATATTTTGCTTTCCTAAAGACAAGTTTGGCTAGTGAAAGGAGGAAATGTATGTCTTGCAAGGAAAAAAAAATATAAAATGAGAATGTATTTTTCAGAGAAAATAAAAACCTTACACAGGTACTACAAAGTATGATATATAAATACAAAGATATAGATTTCACTTTCATCATGTGCATTTAGGTTCTAAGTATTATATCTGACATCAACCCTTAAATTCTTTCTAAAAGATGAAGTATAAGAAAGCACTTTCTCACTTAGTTATGATGGTTAGACTTTTTGTCAACTTGACACAAGCTAGAATCTTCTGGGAAGAGAGCCCTTCATTTGAAAAACTAAAATGCTATCATCGGATTGGCCTGTAGCCAAGACTGTGACCTATTATCTTGATGTAGGAGGGCCTAGCACACAATGAGCAATTGGTCCTGGTCCGTGTAGAAAATGTAGCTGAGCAAGCTACTAAACAGTATTCCTGTTCTTCCATGGCCTCTACTTGGATTTTTTCTTCTAGGTTTCTACTTAAATCCCTGCTCTGATTTCTCTCAATGATGGACTGTGAAGTGTAAATGTAAGCCCAAGAAAGTCTTAATTCCCTTAAGTTGAATTTTATTGGTTATTTTATTTATTTACATTTCAAACATTACCACTTTCCTAGTTTCCCTTCCATAAATCCCTTATTCCCTCTCCCATCCCCCCCTGCTTCTATGAGGGTGCTCACTTACCCTTCCACTCACTCCTGCCTCAGTTGATTTTAATTGGTATTGCATCACAACAGAAAACAAACTAGGATAGTCCTCTAGTCAGTAATATGTATGATTTTTCAATATTTAAAATCATCATGTGTGTGTTTTCATTGTAGTTCATATTCTATCAATATGTTCATATTGAATGTTGAGCTTTCCTTAAGTAGTTGTATGGGAAAAAAACTGAATAAACAATAGAGAACAAGGCAAGAAGCAGCATTCTTCCATTGTCTCAACTTCAGTTCTTCCCTCCACTATCCTGACTTAAGTTCCTACCTTGGCTTTCCTCACTGATAAACTGAGGAAAAGCAGAAAGTCAAATAAACCGTTTCCTTCCCATGATGGTTTTACCTACCATGTTTTTGACAGCAACAGATTGCAAACTAAAACAATGTCCTAAAACTTTATGCTTTTAGATAAGGTGTGGGGATTTGCCCACACTTGATTTCTCCTAATTGATCCTTTTTTACTTTTTTGAATCTATTAATATAAGTGTTTTGATATCATAAAAGTAGACTCATACATTAAGTTATCTTTCCTTTAGTGATTTTGGTTAGTATCTTTTTTTTTGTTCATCCATATTATCAAGAATTAGAGAATTTTCATATTTATTAGTGTTGAATCACATCTCATTCTATGTATTGTTTACTTTTTTATTTTTGTCTGTTCATGTCTCAACTACACTGAATTGTTTAGCAGTAAACATGGGTGTACTCTTAAAGCACACATGCATATCTGCTGCGGGCCATGCAGGAGTAATGACAAATGGCATTAGTACTCATGGAATGGGGCCCATCAGTTACCAAAGCCACATGAGTGAGCCTCAGTGTGGCACAACCCAAAGGACAACATGTCCTGGGGACTTCATGCTGTTTCAGAGTTCTGTTCTGCTTGCTGCCTTCACACCCTTCTCAATATCAAAATTGTACGAACACTGTAGCTGAGCCTGGAGTCCGTCAGCAGTATCTCTGTCACTCACAAAACCAATGCTTGATTTCTTTCAGGCATTGTGGCTGTAGCTGATTAATGATTCAGTCACCACCCCGGGGAAGACCTTAGACACTTAGGTTGTCAGTAATGACTACCACCCTTTGAAAACTTTTGAAAAATAAATTGTTAGTAAAGCTATGTTGAAATGTGTTTAGTATTGGCTTGTTTTCTTTTTTTTAAGATTTATTTATTTATTATATTTAAGTACACTGTTGGTGTCTTCAGACACCCCAGAAGAGGACATCAGATCTCAAATGGATGGTTGTAAGCCACCATGTGGTTGCTAGGATTTGAACTCAGGACCTTTGGAAGAGCAGTCAGTGCTCTTAACCACTGAGCCATCTCTCCAGCCCCTACTATTGGCTTTTATATAGAAAATTTTAGGAAACAAGTTAAAATTCAGAAAGGCACACTCTTAATAGTTAAGCTAGGGGCTTTTTATGATCAGGGAACAAGAACAATGGGAGCACTGACTGACATGACTCTCACTGAGGCTGGACTGATAGTGGTGATATATATATATATATATATATATCACCACCCTCAGCTTCCTGATATAATTTAAATTTAAAAATTTCTGATACATGTAGATATGCATTTTAAGGGTTTAAGATAGATATTACTGATTTTACTGATTTTTATAAAAAATTTCAATTTGTGATTCTGTTAAAATGCTCATAAGATTGTTTTTAAAGATAAATAACAAAATAATTATTTCTTTCTTTGTAACCATACATTGGTGTCTGCCAGTAAAAGAAACTTGCTAAGAAAACTACCTTGCTTGGTTATACTTCTTAATCTATAACAAGTAGCTCAGTTATGAATGCACATGAGTTTTCCAGAATAATTTGTTCTCTTTACCCGTACTACATAATATTATTTCTTATAAAGGTATTATGGAACACACTGTTTTTTCATAATCATTTACTAAAAGAAAACTAAAACATAAAAATAAAGTTATAATTTTATACTACTTGAAAGATTTTGCTGGGATATATATATATACACACATATATGTATATATATATATGTATATATACACACATATATGTATATATATATGTGTGTGTGTGTGTGTGTATGTGTGTGTGTGTGTGTCTGTGTGTGTGTATATAAACTATGGAAGAAGGATAAAATGTAGGTACTGGAACACTGGTGCTTCCATCCATCAACTATGTGTGTTGGACATGAGTAAAGTTTGTGTGAGTGGAGGGCTGGAACATCATTCCTTCCATCCATCAACTATGTGCATGTATGTATACATGTAAGATTTGTGTGTGAGTGTGTTGACAATTTGCAAGGTTGTATTACCCTCTCTTTCTGCTCTCTGTGTGCATGTCTGTATGTTTATCCATTTCTCTCTCTCTCCTCTCTCTCTCTCTCTCTCTCTCTCTCTCTCTCTGTGTGTGTGTGTGTGTGTGTATTGTGTGTTTTAGGTGTATACTGTTTCTGAGCAATTAGGGGAGGAAAGAGTTTATTTGGCTTATACTTCCATGTGTGGCTCCTCTATCTTATAAAGGCATATTTCTAAATTGTGGTTCCCTAATCCCATATGACTATAGCTTATGACAAGATGGCATAAAACTAGTCAGCATAGTGTTCATATATATGCAAGTATAAATATAAATGAGTACACATTTGCATAAGGACAGAGATTGATAAAGTCTGTGTTATTTGGTATATTACTATCTTACCTTTTGGTTTATCATCTCTGACTGAATATGAACTCATTGATTAGCTGGGTTGACCTATCAATTGAATTCCTGCTGTAGTGCTGCAGATATACATTGCCATGACCAGTTTTTATATGGCTTGTGAATATCTGACCCCAAATCCTCAGACTTGATCATCAAACACTTTTTAACTGAAATATCCCAGGTTTTATTTATCTTTTATTAGATGTTTTCTTTATTTACATTTCAAATGATATCTATACCCGTCCAAAAAATATCAAAACAAAAACAAAAACAAAACACTGTTACTCCCCCTTCCCCCTGCTCACAAAGCCATCCTCTCCCACTTCCTGGCCCTGGCATTCCCCTACACTGGGACATAAACCTTCACAGGACCAAGGGCATCTCCTCCCATTAATGAACGACTAGGCCATCATATGCTATAAATATGCTGCTGCAGCCATTAGTCCCACCATGTGTATTATTTGGTTGATGGTTTAGTACCTGGGAGCTCTGAGGGTACTAGTTAGTTCATATTGTTGCTCGACCTAAAGGGCTGCAAACCCTTCAGCTCCTTGGGTCTTTTCTCTAGCTCCTTCATTGGGAACTCTATGCTCAGTCCAAAGGGTGGTTGTGACTCTCAACTTCTGTAATAGTCAGGCACTGTCAGAGCCTCTCAGGAGACAGCTATATCAGCTCTGTCAGCCAGAACTTGCTGACATCCACATTAGTGTATGGGTTTGGTAATTAAATATGGAAAGAATTCCCAGGTGGCTCGATCTCTGGATTGTCCTTCTTTTAGTCTCTGCTCCATAGTTTGTTTCTGCAACTCCTTAAAAGGGTATTTTGTTTTCCCTTCTAAAAAGGAACGAAGCATCCACACTTTGGTCTTCCTTATTCTTGAGTTTCTTGTGGTTCTTGGATAGTATTTTGCATATTCTGATCTTCTGGGCTAATATCAACTTATGAGAGAGTGCATGCCATGTGTGCTCATTTGTTATTTGGTTACCTCACTCAGGATGATACTCTCCAGGTCCATCCATGTCCCTAAGAATTTCATAAATTCATTGTTTTTAATAGCTGAGTAGTAATTTATCATGTAGATGTACCACATTTTCTGTATCCATTCCTCTGTTGACAGACATTTGGGTTGTTTCCAATTTCTGGCTATTATAAATAAGGCTGCTATGAACATAATGGAGCATGTCCTTACTACATGTTAGAGCATCTTCTGGGTATATGCTCAGGAGTGGTATAGCTGGGTCCTCTGGTAATACTATGTCCAATTTCCTGAGGAACTGCCAAACTGATTTCCAGAGTGGTTGTACCAGTTTGCAATTCCACCAGTAATGAAGGAGTGTTCCTCTTTCTCTATAACCTGGCAAGCATCTGCTGTCACCTGAGTTTTTGATCTTAGGCATTCTGACTAATGTGATGTAGAATCACAGGGTTGTTTTAATTTACATTTCCCTGATGACTAAGGATATTGAACATTTCTTTAAGTGCTTCTAAGCCATTTGGTATTCCACAGTTGAGAATTCTTTGATTAGCTCTGTACCACATTTTTTAATAGGGTTATTTGATTCTCTGGAGTCTAACTTCTTGAGTTCTTTGTATATATTGGATATAAGCCCTCTATTGGATATAGGATTGGTAAAGATCTTTTCCCAATCTGTTGGTTGCCCTTTTGTCCTATTAACAACGTCCTTTGCTTTACAGAAGCTTTGTAATTATATGAGGTCTCATTTGTCAATTCTTGATCTTACAGCTTGAGCTATTGGTGTCCTGTTCAGGTAATTTTCCCCTGTGCCTATGTGCTTGAGGCTCTTCCCCACTTTCTTTCTATTAGTTTCAGTGTATCTGGTTTTATGTGGAGGTCCTTGATCTACTTGGACTTGAAATTTGTACAAGGAGATAAAAGTGAATCAATTTGTATTCTTCTACATGCTAACTGCCAGTTGAGTCAGTACCACTTGTTAAAAATGTTGTCTTTTATCCACTGGAATGATTTAGCTCCTTTGTCAAAGATCAAGTGTCCATAGGTTTGTGGGTTCATTTCTGGGTCATCAAATCTATTCCATTGATCCACCAGCCTGTCACTGTACCGATACCATGCAGTTTTTATCACAATTGCTCTGCATTATAGCTTAAGGTCAGGAATGGTGATTCCACAAGAGGTTCTTTTATTGTTGAGAATAATTTTCGTTATCCTAGGTTGTTTGGTATTCCAGATAAATTTGCAAATTGCTCTGTCCAAGTCTGTAAAGAATTGAGTTGGAATTTGATAGGGATTGCATTGAATCTATAGATTGCTTTCAACAAGATGGCCATTTTTACCATATTAGTCCTGCCAATCTATGAGCATGGGAGCTCTTTCCATCTTCTGAGATCTTCTTCGATTTCCTTCTTCAGAGACTTGAAGTTGTTGTCATATAGATCTTTTACTTGCTTAGTTAGAGTCACACCAAGGTATTTTATATTATTTGTGACTATTGTGAAGGGTGTTGTTTCTCTAATTTCTTTCTCAATTTGTTTATCCTTTGTGTAGAGGAAGGCCACTGGTTTGCTTGTGTTTATTTTATATTCAGCTACTTTTCTGAAGTTGTTTATCACATTTAGAAGTTCTCTAGTAGAATTATTCGGGTCACTTAAGTATACTATCATATAATCTGGAAATAGTGATAATTCAACTTCTTCCTTTCAAATTTCTATCCCTTTGATCTGCTTTTGTTGTCCAATTGCTCTGGACAACAATATTGAATAGGTAGGGAGAGAGTGGGCAGCCTTGTCTAGTCCCTGATTTTAGTGTGATTGATTCAATTTTCTCTCTATTTAGTTTGATGTTGGCAACTGGTTTGCTTTATATTGCTTTTACTATGTTTAAGTATGGGCCTTGAATTCCTGATCTTTCCAAGACTTTTATCATGAAGGGGTGCTGGATTTTGTCAAATGCTTTCTTAGCATCCAATGAGATGATCATTTGATTTTTTTTTGAGCTTGTTTATGTAGTGGATTACATTGAAGGATTTCTGTATATTGAACCATCCCTGCATCCCTGGGATGAAGCCTACTTGATCATGATGGATGATGGTTTTGATGAATTCTTGGATTCAGTTAGCAAGAGTTATATTGAGTATTTTTGCATCAATATTCATAAGTGAAATTGGTCTGAAGTATTCTTTCTTTGTTAGGTCTTTGTGTAGCTTATGTATCAGATTAATTTTGGCTTCATAGAATGAATTGGGCAAAATACCTTCTGTTTCTATTTTGTGGAATTTTTTGAGGAGTATTGGTATTAAGTCTTCTTTGAAGGTCTGATAAACCTCTGCACTAAACCCATCTGGTCCTGGGCTTTTTTTTTTTTTTTTTTTTTTGGTTGGGAGACTATTAATGACAGTTTCTATTTCTTTAGGGGATGTGGGAGTGTTAGATTGTTTATCTGATCTGTTTTGTTGAGGATAGGCTTTTGTAGTAGGATCTCATGAGTTTTTGAATTTCCTCAGTGTCTGTTGTTATGCCTCCCTTTTCATTTCTGATCTTGTTAATTAGGATACTGTCTCT
>NC_045030.1:115767996-115771446 GCF_008632895.1 Mastomys coucha
AAATGCCCCACAGCTGGATCTCATGGAGGCACTTCCCCAACTGAAACTCCCTTCTCTGTGATAACTGCTGCCTGTGTCAAGTTGGCACACAAAACCAGCCAGTACACTCTTTAAGTGCTTCTACTTGTTTACTCATGTTTTCCTGTAAATATTTGAGAGAAATTTGTGTTTCCTCTTTAAGGACTTAGATCACTTTACCAGTGTTCCTTTGTAATTATTTAAGGGAGTCATTTATGTCCTTCTTAAATTCCTCTATCACCATCATGAGATATGATTTTAGATCCAAATCTTGGTCTTCTGATGTTTTGGGGTATCCAGGACTTGCTGTGCTAGGAGTACTAGGTTCTGATGATGCCAAGTTGTCTTCGTTTCTGTTGGTATGATTCATGCGTTTCCCTTTAGCCATCTGTTAATCTTCTGGTGTTAGATGTTTTGTTGTCTCTGGCTGCATCTGTAAGCCTGTGTCAGCACTTCTGGGAGATCAGCTCTACCCTGGCAGGACCTGTGTGCAGAGGGCTGTGAATCAGTCCTCCATCCTGGGTGCAGATGCATGAATGAAGGCTGTAGCTTCTGTGGCCTATGCCTCCCAGCTAGTTCCATTTGAGACCTGGGGTCAGAGCACTCCCTGGAGAGAATTTCTCTGCTTGTGGGAAAGATGTTCAGAGGGCTGTGGATCTGCTGTCCCTCCCAGTTTTAGAAGGAAGTAGAAAGGATCCTGTTGCAGCTACCCTGTCACTTCTGTGGCCTGAGCCTCCCAGCTGGTCCCACTGCAATATCTCAGGTTTTAATTTTGATTTTTATAACCTGTAAATTTAGAACATTTCTCATTACTTCTTACTGATTCAGTTTTGTCTACTGATGTTAGCTTATGGCTATTAATAAATTCTCTTTATTTTGCTGATAAATTCTCCTTTGTCTAGGTGATTAAGAGTTTCTTAAATGTTTCCAATGGCATATATTGTGATATTTTATTTTATATTTAATCTGTTTATATGGTGTTTGGCATTGTTGATGTCCACATTACCTTCAAGAGTTATATTTCATTTTATCATGATGTATCATCTTTCTGATGAATGTTCTATTTTGTTTTCTGTTACTGTGATAAAACACTATGACAAAAAACAATGTAGAAAGAAAATATATTATTTCATTTTACAATGTACCGTCTATCTCAGAAGAAAACTAAGGTAGGAAACTGGTATAAAAGATGAATCATGGATGATGTATAAGAATGAAGGTTTGAGTTTGAATTCTAGACTCATGTTAAATGAGCTGGTTGTCTGGTTACACACCTATAACTTCTTTGCTGTGGAAGTCAGAGACAGAAGGATCATTGGTCTCAATGACTTGCTCAGCTGTCTATCTTACATAGGCTAGACCCCCAATCCAAAGCATTAAACCACCTATATTTGGCTATTCAATGATGTATCAGTTTTCAATTAATAAGATATCTCCTACACATGACTGCAGAACAGTTTAATGGAGCCAATTGTTAATTTCTGATCTCCTATTGTTACTATAATTTGTGTCAAGTTGACAGAAACTAACCAGCACAGTGAGTTAAATAAAATTCATAGTTTTGTTCAATATTTCCATCTGTTTTGTGAGATGTGTTGGCCTGTAGTTTTCATTTTCTAAATGTCTTTATGTGGTTTTGCTGTCAGAGTACTCCTGTCTTCATAAAATAAATATTAGAAGTACTCACCCTATTTTTTTGTTTTTGTTTGTTTGTTTGTTTGTTTTGTTTCACTTAATGATTGATATAACTAATTTTAATGTTTGATTGAATTCATGATGACACCATATGGTCCTGGGCTTTTCTTAATAGGCAGGCTTTTAATTGTTATTTCAGTCTCATGGTTACATTCCTCTTTAAGCTTTTTCTTTCTACTAGGTTAATCTTGTTGGTTTAAGGTTTTCTAGAATTTTATTTACTACTTCTGGATCATTCAATTCATTTCTTTTTATTCATGTGGTATCTGTTGCAATAATTTTGTTTGTATTTCTGGTTTCATTAATTTGACATCTTTTTTGTTTTCTGAGGTAATGAAGCTAAAGTTTGTACAGCTATATTCAAATGAAACAACTTTCAATTTGGCTGATTTCTTTTATATTGCTTGTCTAGTCTCCATTTCACATATTTTAAAATTTGATTATTACTTTCCATGTATGATAGCAGTGAATTTATATTTTTCATTTACATAGCATATTGAAATATAACACTTGCCCTTTTTTGCTTAAAGTATAAAATAGGAAAATAATAAATCACTTCAACAGATTTTTAAAACCATCTTTTAAATTATTATAAAGCTGTTGGTATAGTTTGTGTTTAGCCTGTTCTTTTTAAAATATATTTATTTATTTATTTATGTATTTCTTAATTTTAAACTACAGGTTTTATTCCCCTCATGCTCCACACTCCAAATGTTCCACATCCCATACCTCCTGTCTCCATGAGGATGTCCCCACCCTCACTTCCATATCACCAGACCTCTAAGCTCCCTGGGGCTTCCAGTATCTTGAGGGTTAGGTACACCTTCTCTGACTAAACCCAGATCCAGAAGTCCTCTGCTGTATATGTGTTTGGATCCTCTTATCAGCTGGTATATGCTGCCTGGGTATTGGTCCAGTGTTTGAGAGATCTCAGGGTCCAGATTAATTGAGAATGCTGGGCCTCCTACAGGGTAGACCTCCTCCTCAGCTTCTTCCAGCTTTTCCCTAATTCAACCACAGTGGTCAGCAGCTTCTGTCCATTATCAGATATAAATATCTGCACCTGATTCTTTCAGCTGCTTGTTGGGTTTCTCAGAGGATAGTCATGATAGGTCCCTATTTGTGAGTGTTCCATAGCCTCAGTAATAGTGTCAGGCCTTGGGGCCTCCCCTTGAACTGGATCCCAATTTAAGCCCACCACTTGACCTTTTTTTCCTGAGGCTCCTCTCCATTTCCATCCCTGCAGTTCTTTCAGACAGGAAGAATTATGGGTCAGAGTTTTGACTGTGGGATGGCAACCCCTCCCTCACTTGATGCCCCTGACTTCCTGCTGGAGGCTGGTTCTACAGGTTTCCTCTCCCCACTGTACACATTTCATCTAAGGTCCCTCCTTTTCATTCCTGAGAGGCTATCACCTCCCAGGTATCTGGTACATTTTGGAGCCCCCTCCCCGCCCCCCCACAACCTCCTACCTCCCAAGGTTGCATGTTTCCATTCTTTCTGCTGGCCCTCAGGGCTTCAGTCCTTTTTACCCTGCCCAATACCACCCCATGTTCCCCTCTCCTCCCCCAGCCCACTTTCTGTCCCAGGTCCCTCATTTTCTCCTTCCCTCTCTCTCTCCCTCCCTCCCTTCTTCCCAACTTGTGATTGCTTTCTTCTTCCTTCCAAGTGGAACTGAGGCATCCTCCCTTGGACCCTTCAGCTTGTTGAACTTTTTGAGTTCTGTGGACTATATCT
>NC_045030.1:115771962-115776003 GCF_008632895.1 Mastomys coucha
TGAGACGTCTAGGTCGTTCCTACCTTCTAGCTATCATAAACAAGGCCTCTATGAATATACTGGAACACAGGAACCTGTGGCATGGTGCAATATTTTTTTTTTGTATATTCCCAAAGTTGATGAAAAGGGAGATACTGTAACAGAAATGGAGGAAATTCAAAGCATCATCAGATCCTACTACAAAACCCTCTATTCAATAAAAATGGAAAATCTTGGTGAAATGGATGGTTTTTTAGACAGATACCACATACCAAAGTTAAATCACGAGCAGGTATATCATCTAGACAGGCCCATATCACATAAGGAGATAGAAAAAGTCATTAAAAAACCTCCCAAACAAAAAATAATCAAGGCCAGATGATTTAGTGCAGCATTCTGCCAAACTTTCAAATAAAACATGATACCAATATTCCTCAAACTATTCCATAAAATAGAAACAGAAGGAACACTACCTAATTCATTCTATGAAACCACAATTACTCTGATACATAAATCACACGAGGACCCAACCTAAAAGAGAACTTCAGGCCAAACTCGCTTATGAATATCTATGCAAAAATATGCAATTAATTCTTGCAAACCAAGCGCAAGAACATATCAAAACTGTTATTCCACACAATCAAGTAGGCTTCATCTCAGGGATGCAAGACTGGTTCAATATATGAAAATCCATTAATGTAATCTGGTATATAAACAAACTCAAAGAAAAATATCACATGATAAATTCCTTAGATGCTGAGAAAACATTTGAAAAAATACAATTCTCCTTCACATTAAAATTTTGGAGAAATCAGGAATTCAAGGTCCATACTTAAACATAATAAAAGCAATATACAGCAAACCCACAGCTAATATAGAATTAAATGGAAAGATACTTGAAGAAATCCCACTAAAATCAGGAAAAAAAAAAGATACCCACTCTACCCATATCCATTCAATATAGTACTTGAAGTGCTAGCTAGAACAATAAGAACAAAAATTGATCAAGGGGATACAAGATGACAAAGAAGAAATGAAGGCATCACTATTTGCAGATGATTTGATAGTATAAATAAGGGGCCCCAAAAAACTTTACCAGAGAACTTCTACTGCTAATAAACAACTTCAGCAAAGTGACCAGATATAAAATTAACTCAAATAAATCAGTAGCCCGCCTTTATGCAAATAATAAACATACTGAGAATGAAATTAGGGAAACAACTCCCTTCACAATAGCCACAAGCAATATAAAATATCTTGGGGTAACTTTAACCATACAAGTGAAAGATCTGTATGACTATAATTTCAAGTCTCTCAAGAAAGGAATCCAAGAAGATCTCAGAAAACGGAGTGATCTCCCATGCTAATAGATTGGCAGAATTTGCATAGTAAAAGTGGCCACCCTACCAAAGGCAATCTACAGATTCATTGCAATCCCCATCAAAATTCTAACACAATTTTTCAAAGACATTGAAAGAACAAATCTCAAATTCATCTGGAAAGGCAAAAAACCCAGAATAGCAAAAACAATTATTTTTTTATTAGATATTTTCTTTATTTACATGTAAATTTCTCCTTTCCCATTTTCCCCTCCTAAAAACAAAGAAACAAACTGTACTGACTAGTTTTGTGTATCAACTTCACACAGGCTGGAGTTATCACAGAAGGGAGCTTCAGTAGGGGAAGTGCCTCCATGAGATCCAGCTATGGGGCATTTTCTCAATTAGTGATCAAGGGAGTAGGGCCCCCTGTGGGTGGTACCATCCCTGGGCTGGAGGTCCTGGGTTCTATAAGAGAGCAGGCTGAGCAAGCCAGGAGAAGCAAGCCAGCAAGGAACATCACTCCATGGCATCTGCATCAGCTCGTTTTCTGACCTGCTTGAATTCCAGTCCTGACTTCCTTTGTAATAAACAGCAATGTGGAAGTAAGCCAAATAAACCCTTTCCTCCCCAACTTGCTTCATGGTCATGATGTTTGTGCAGGAATAGAAACCCTGACTAAGACACAAACAAAAACAACATAAACAAACCCCTGTTGCCTCCCTCCTTCCCCGTGCCTGCCAACCCACCATCTCCTACTTATTGGCCCTGGCATTCCCCTACACTGGGGAACAGGACCTTCACAGGGCTGAGGTCCTCTCCTCCTATTGATGATCGAATTTGCAATCCTCTACTATACACATGCTGCCAGAACAATCAGACCCCTCCATGTGCAGTCATTGGTTGGTGGTTGAGACCCTGGGAGCTCTGAGGGTACTAGTTAGTTCATATTGTAGTTCATCCTAAGGGGCTGTAAACCCCTCAGGTCCATAGGTCCTTTCTCTAACTCCTTCACTGGGGACCCTGTGCTCAGTTCAATGGATGGCTGTGAGCCTCTACTTCTGTATTAGTCAGGTACTGTCAGAGCCTCAACACCTTCCCTGACCTCAAGCTTTACTACAGAGCAATAGTGATAAAAATTGCAAGGAATGGGTAGAGAGACAGACATGTTGATCAATGGAATAGAATTGAATACCCAGAAATAAAACCACACACTTATGGGCACTTGCTTTTTGTCAAAGAAACCAAACGTATAAAATGAAAAAAAAACAAAAACAAAAAAAACTGTTTCTTCAATAAATGGTCCTGGTCTTACTGGCTTTCTGTATGTAGAAAAATGAAAATAGATCCATATTTGTCACCTAGCACAAGTCTCAAGTCCAAGTGGATCAAGGACCTCATCATAAAAGCAGATACAGTAAATCTAATAGAAGAAAAGGTGGGAAGGAGCCTTGAGCTCATTGGAACAGCAGGGGAATTTTCTAAATAGAACACAAGTGGAGGACACTCTAAGACCAAGAATTCATAAATGGGACCTCATGAAACTGGAATGCTGCTCTAAGGCAAAGGGCATAGTAAGACAAATTGGCAACCTACAGATTAGGAAAAAAATCTTCACTAACCCCACATCTGATAGAGGGCTAATATCCAAAATATATGAAGATCTCAAAAAGCTAACCATCAAGAAACCAAACAACCAATCAAAAAATATGGTATAGAACTAAATCAAAAATTCAAAACAGAGGAATCTTGAATTTCTGAGAAATACCTAAAGAAATGTTCAAATACTTTAGTGGTCAGAGAAATGCAAAGCAAAATGACCCTGAGATTCTACCTTACACCAAACAGAAAGGCTAGGATCAAAAGCTCAGGTGACAGCACATGTTGGAGAGGATGTGAAGAAAGAGGAACACTCCAGTGCTGGTGGGATTGCAACCTGGTACAACCACTATGGAAATCATTCTGGAGGTTCCTCAGAAAATTGGAAATAGATCTACTTGAAGACTGAAGAATACCACTGTTAAGAATAAGCCCATTTCTTCCTTCCTTCCTTTTTTCCTTCCTTCTTTCCTTCCTTCCTTCCTTCCTTCCTTCTTTTTCTTTCTTTCTTTCTTTCTTTCTTTCTTTCTTTCTTTCTTTCTCACTTTCTTTTTATTGAATATTTTCTTTATTTATGTTTCAAATGTTATCCCCTTTCCCAGTTTTTCCTCTTCCTGGAAATCCCCTATCTTATCCCCCACTTCCCCTACTTCTATGGGTGTGTTCCTCCAACCTCCCACCCAATCCTGCCTCCCCGACCTAAATTCCCCAACACTGGGGTGTCTCTGAAGCCTAATTGGACCAAGGACCTCTCTTCCCATTGATGCCTGACAAGGCCATCCTCTGCTACATATGCAACTGGAGCCATGTGTACTCCTTAGTTGGTAGCTTAGTCCCTGGGAGCTATGATGGGTCTGGTTGGTTGATATTGTTGTTCTTCCTATTGGGTTGCAAACCTGTTCAGATTCATCAATTCTTTCTTTAACTCTTCCACTTGGGACCCTGCACTCAGTCCAATGGTTGGCTGCATTAATCTGCTTCCATATTTGTAACGCTCTGGCAGGGCCTCTTAGGAGACAGCTATATCAACCTCTTTTCAGCCAGAATTTATTAGCATCCACAATAGTGTTGGGTTTTGATGACTATATGGGATAAATTGCCAGGTGGGACAGGCTCTGGATGGCCTTTCCTTCAATCTATGCTC
>NC_045030.1:115777122-115789946 GCF_008632895.1 Mastomys coucha
GAATTTTGATGGGGATTGCACTGAATCTGTAGATTGCTTTTGACAAGATGGCCATTTTTACTATATTAATCCTTCCAGTCCATGAGCATGGGAGATCTTTCCATCTTCTGAGATCTTCTACAATTTCCTTCTTTAGAGACTTGAAGATTTTGTTAAACACATCTTTTACTTGCTCAGTTTGAGTCACACCAAGGTATTTTATATTATTTGTAACTATTGTGAAGGGTGTTGTTTCCCTAATTTTCTTTCTCAGTGTATTTATCCTTTGTGTGGAGGAAGGCCACTGATTTACTTGAGTTAATTTTATATCCCATTACTTTGCTGAAGTTGTTTATCAGGTTTAGTAGTTCTCTGGTGGAATTTTTGGCGTCACTTAAGTATTATCATATCATCAGCAAATAGACCTATTAAAAACAATGAATTTATGAAATTCTTGGGGAAATGGATGGACCAGGAGAATATCATCCTGAGTGAGGTAATCCAATAACAAAAGAACACACATAGTATGCATTCTCTGATAAGTGGATATTAGCCCAGAAGATTGTAATACACAAAGTACAATCCACAAACCACAAGATACAAGAAGGAAGACCAAAGTGTGGATACTTTGTTCCTTCTTAAAAGGTGGAACAAAATACCCATGGAAGCATTGTAGAGACTAACTATGGAGCAGAGACTCAAGGAAGGACAACCCAGAGACTGCTCTACCTGGGAATCCTTCCCAAATTCAATCGTCAAATCCAAACACTATTGTGGATGCCAGCAAGTGCTGGATGACCGGAGCCTGATAGAGATGTCTTCTGAGAGGATCTGCCAGTGCCCGACTAATACAGAACTAGAGGCTCACAGCCATTGGACTGAGTACAGGGTCCCCAATGAAGGAGCCAGAGAAAGGACCCAAGGAGCTGAAGGTCTTGCAGCCCCTTAGGATGAACAACAATATAAACTACCTAGTACCCTCAGAGCTCCAAGGGACTAAACAACCAACCAAAGAGTACACATGGTGGGACTAATGGCCCCAGCAGTATATGTATATCAGAGGATGGCCAAGTAGGTCATCAATGGGAGGAGAGACCCTTGGTCCTGTGAAGGTTCTATGCCCCAGTGTAGGGGAATACCAGGACCAGGAAGCAGGAGAGTGTGGGGTGGTGAGCAGTGGGAAGGGGGGGAAGAGGGGTTTGTTTTTGTTTTTGTTTTTGTTTTTTATTTTATTTTATTTTTGGAGGAGAACCTCAGAAAGGAGATATTGCATGATATGCAAATAAAGAAAACATCTAATTAAAAAATGATTTTAAACCTTTGGTGAACCTGTGGAGCTGAGACAGGTGATGGATGTTTAGCTAGATAGTTACTCCTAAAGGATATGCATGTAAACATTCTGTATTACTAACTTTTATTTCAATTTATGACTTGATTTTCTGTGTGAACTTTTGATGAACTTTTTAACATGTGATCATGTATTCTGAAAGATGTTTAAGGACAAAGAGAAGTGTCAAAAGTGGGGGACTGGGGTGAGAGAAACAGAGGTGAGAATAACTAAAGTGAGAGAGGAACTGAGCCGAGGAGAACTTTTTAGACAAAACACTTTTTAGATTAGAAGGAGAATGCAGAGTGGAATAACTTAGAAACTATAGGTAACATAAAATACTAAGAGAGCAATGTGCAGAATGCAGAGAGAAAGAGGAAAAAAGAAGATACTGCAGAGAGCAGAAGGAGTAGGTAGGCTTCTCCTCACCATGGGACAGAACAGGTTTCATGGTATAGACAAGCCAGGCTTAGTCTTATTAAAAGAAACAAAGCTTTTTTCTTACAAATATGGGTTTAATTCATTTAGCATTAAAAGGTTAGAAGCCTTTTCTTTCCCTATGTAATAAAGATTGGAGCTCCATTTTTCATCCAGAATGAGTGAGTTCTTTCTGCACCCTTGCTTGGACTTTTGCTCCATATGCATGAGTAAGTATGGATGTGTGTGTGTGTGTAAGTATGCATGTGTGTATAAGTATGTAATTGTGAGAATGCATGCCAGCTGGGCCCAGCTGGGTAAGAGTAGAGTGTTATTCTCTTTTTCTGGTTCAATAGAAGTTCATTGCTCCAAACTTCCCCCTTAGACAGACAAGCAAGAGGTGTTTGGACAATAGGGAAAAGGCTCTAGCAATCAAACCTTTACTTAATCTCCTGCTGTTTTAGGATGAGGTGCTATGTGCCAGAAACTGCAATTTCTGGCCTCAGTGGATCACAGAAGGCAGGTCAGCTAAAATAGCATAAGAACTTAAACTTAGATAAGTAAACTTTTTATTATACAGCAACCCTAAATTTCTCATAAGACAAAGTCTTACCCTCTGCCTAAGCCTTCCCCCTCTCCCTCCACCTATGCTGCCTAAAGAAGAACCAATAAGAAAGAAGAAACACCCCACCCCAATGGTGCCTGGCCCCTGCCAGGCTTGTTTCATCTAAGCTGTCAAATTTATATATATGCAGTTTTTCATAGTATTACTGGGCTAATGTTTTGGTGTTTTCAAACTATGTACTGATACTGTCTTTTTCCAAATACTTTTTTGTTCCTTTCAATTTTTCAAAGTGAAATATGTAATTTTTCATTAAATGACAAAAAGTTAACCAATAATTATAGAAGTGTATCTCAATGGTGTTAATTCCAGAGTAACATAGGTGCTTTAGCAAGGGACCACACACCTTCAATCCCTCTGGAAGGAATAGAGAGGTACTCTGAGGAAAAATTAGATTGTAGAAAGAAGTACCAATGTTGAAAGTTAATTTTAATTGTGTTGCACAAAAAATGACGAATCAGAAAAAGATTGACAGAAGGCATCAAAGATATAATACATCCAATCTTAAAAGCACAGGAAAGAGTCTCCTTAAGTGTAATCCAGGGAGATAGTTAGTTCAATTGAGCAGAATTGAATTCCACTCAGATTAATTCAGTGCAGTTGAACTTGGTGGTCTGTCAGTTGGGAATTAAGCCCTTGTGTTAGTGAGTTGAGAAGATGTGCAGTGGAGTGGAGTTTTGACAGTTCAGTTTGTGAAGTTCAAAGGCAGTTGTATAGGACAATTTTATATAGATAGGCAGAGAAAACAAGCTAAACACAGGTGAAGATAGAATGAGTCAGAGAATGAAAAGGAGCAAGAGATTAGAATAAATTACTAGTTTAAGTTTGAGGCCAGAAAGAGCAATTCATTGAAAAGCTGAGAGGAGTCAGATTGAATAAATCAGCTTGGAGAGGAGTTTGGGCCAGAACATCTGAGATGAACCAGCCAGCCAGCCTTCAGAAAAAATTAGAAAGGGTGAGTTTTTTCAGCAGTAAGCCTTGGAGAAGACTATTACATCAGACAAATAAAAGCTATTTTCCATGATTAGATCAGGTTTGATTAGTGATGATGGTATGAATAATTAACATGCAAGACATTACCTTGGCAATAGCCTGGGTTGTTTGGGAATTCTCATGTGAACACTTTGGCCAAAATCTCAATTTGATATAACCCAATTCCAGTACTAGAAGTTCATTTCATGACAAGAAATTGCTAGTTCAATTTCTGTCTTCCCCCAACTCCATTATTTGGTGATTCTATTTAGATATCCTATATAGATATGGATGTAGATGTAGATGTTGAGATAGATAGATAGATGGATAGACAGACAGACAGATAGATAGATAGAGGATAGGAAGCTTCTACTATTAGGTCTTCATACTATGTCTCAAATGCCCCTTAATTTTACCTATGTCTTCCCATTTTCCTTCTCCACTCCCTACTTACTGGATTATCCTATTATGGATTTCTATCCACTCATACATACATATTTTATTTTCATTTTCTAAGATCTATCCGCTCCCCCTTCACCCATGTCTATGGAGCTAGAAGATTAGGAGAAAAGAGGTCAGAACGCAGGAGAAGCAGGGAAAAAATCATCACGGAGACAGGAGAAGATGGTCCAGACCCCGCATAGTTTTAAACAGCCATAGGTAGCTAAGGTTTTTACAAGGTTAGAATAATTGGGTTAAAATATTTTCTTTATCATTTGGCTCTGAAATTATTGTATTAACATCTTGTAAATTGTGATCTTATGTATATATAAACCTGATTGGATAATTAATCCTTACGAGTCACATTTTTACTGGGTAACTAGGAGCTAAATGACTGAACATCGTGTGTTGCATTTAAGAGAGATGATCTTGCTAGCTGGAGAAAATAGCAGAAGCCTGCTGGGACATAGTGATGCAGCCGACTGGTACTGGAGGGCCAAGAGAGTTTGTGGAGTCATTTTCTTTTTAATATTTCCTGCAACAATTAACTTCTATCAGAAGAGTATCTGGTTTTATTTTGGGATTTTTGCTCCATTTGGAGTTGAATTTTCTACATGGTGATAAGAATACAGTTACTTGGATAATTCTATAATCAGCCATTTGCTTTGACCTGCACCATTTGTTGAAGATACTTTCTTTGTTCCTTTGTGTATTTCTTTATCAAAACCCAGATGTCTATAGTTTTGTGGATTTATGTTTGTAGCTTCACTTTGATTCCACTGACCAGTATGTCTGTTTTAATGCTAATACTTAGCTGTTCTTGTTACTACAGCTCTGTATTACAAATTGAAATTGGGAATAATGATTTCTTCCACATTTTGTTTATTATTAATGCTTGTTTTAGCTCTCCTGGGTTTTTTTTTTCATATGAAGATAAAAATTAGATTTCATGGTATGTGAAGAATTGTATTGGGATTTTGGTGAAGATTGTATTGAATATGCCCATTTTTTTTATTAGGATGACCATTTTTAATCATATTATTCTTACATATCCATGAGCCTGGAGAACTTTCAAACTTCTTATTTCTTCAATACCTTAAAATTTTAATCATACAAATCTTTCATTTGCTTGATTAGAGTTAGCCCAAGATATGTTATTTGCAGATATTGCAAAAGACATTATTTCCCTGATTTATTCTCAGCTCATATGTCATTTATATAAGCAAGGGCATTGAGTTTTGTGTGTTAATTTTGTAGTCTGTTACTTTGATGAAAGTGATTACTAGCTGTAGATATTTTCTAGTGGAATTATAAGGTCACTTATGCATATTATCATATCATCTCCAAAAAAAAGCATTTTGACTTATTCTTTCCCAGTATGTATTCCCTGGATGTACTTCCTGTTTTATTGTTACTCTAGATAAGATTTCAAGTTCTATATTAAAATATATGGAGATAGTGTCAAACCTTGTGTTGTTCCTTAATTTAGAAGAATTTTTCTGAATAATATATATCCAGGGATTTGTTTTGTATTGTTTTTACTTCTAGTCTGTTAATATTTTTACTAATGCATTCTTGTGTCTTTT
This sequence comes from Mastomys coucha, assembly GCF_008632895.1. NCBI lineage: Eukaryota > Metazoa > Chordata > Mammalia > Rodentia > Muridae > Mastomys > Mastomys coucha. The sequence continues at coordinate 115,782,467 of NC_045030.1, forward strand.
TATATTCTTTTTATATTCTCTACCGAAAATTATTATCAGAAGTACCAGTGGCCTCAAGAAATGAAGCCTAAATATTTAGACAATCAAGACCACATGGTATTGGTACAGAGACTGTCAAGTTGATCATTATAATAGAGTTAAGACTTAGAAATAAATCCACATACACTTGACAAGGAAGCCAAAACCGTATGGTGGAAAAAAGAAAGCATCTTCAATAAATGCTATTGGTCTAACTGGCAGTTTGTATGTAGATGAATTCAATTAGATCAATATTCATCAAGAAGATCCAAATTTATCAAGTCCAAGTACATCTAGGACCTCCACATATAGCCAGATATACTGAATCTAATATAAGAGAAAGTGTGAAATAGCCTCAAACACATTGGCACCAGGGGAAAAAAATCCTGAATAGACCACTAATGGTTCAGGCTCTAAGATAACAATTGACAAATGGGACCTCATGAATCTGAAAAGCTTTCGTAACATAAACGACATTGTTAATAACACAAAGCTGCAATCTACACTTTGGGAAAAGATCTTCACTAATCCTATATCCAATAGAGAGCTAATATCCAAAATATAAGAAAATTCAAGAAGTTAGACTCCAAAAAAAAAAAAACCCAAAAATACCAATTTAAAAAATGGGTTATAGAGCTAAACAAATTATTCTCAACTGAGGAATCTTGATTGGCTGAGAAGCAGTTAAAGAAATGTTTAACATTATTATACATCAGGTAAATGCAACTCAAAACAACCCTGAGATTCTACTGTACACTAGTCAGAATGGCTAAGAACTCAGATGAAGACAGATGATGGTGAGGAAGGGGAAGAAGAGTAAGTAACACTATTCCATTGCTTGTGAGATTGCAAACTGATAAAACCACTCTGGAATTAAATTTGAAAACTGGAAGAATGGATACATGAAATGTCATTCATTTACATGAATGGAATACCATCCAGCTATTAAAAACAAGGACATCATGAATTTTGCAGGCATATGGATGAAACTAGAACATAGTATCCTGAGTGTCTTAACCAAGACCCAAAAGGACATATATGGTGGAATATACTCACTGAAAAGTGGGTATTAGCCAAAAAGTTCAGAATACCTATGATACAACTCACAGACTATATAAATCTTAACAAGAAGGAAGGCCCAAGTTTGGATACTTCAATCCCACTTAGAAGGGGGAACAAAATAATCATGGAAGGCAGAAAGAGAGAGGGACCTGTGTGGAAGTATAAAGGGAGAGGGAAAATGGAGACAGGATCAGGTAGAGGTGGAGGCAGGAGAGGAGCCCAGAGGGCCAGGAAAATGAAAAAAAAAAATATGCATCAGATGCTGGGCAGTGGGGGTACATGCTTTTAATCCCAGCACTTGGGAGGCAGAGACAGGTAGATTTCTGAGTTCGAGGCCAGCTTGGTCTACAGAGAGAGTTCCAGGACAGCCAGGGCTACACAGAGAAACCCTGCTTTGGAAAACAAATTGTATCAGTGTGGGGCATGGGGTGAGGGGAACCTCTAGAAATTCCCAGACACCAGATTATGAGAGGCTTCTCTGACCCAGTGGGTATGGTCTTAACTGAAATGCCCAATAGTGGGGAGATGGAAACTAAAGAGATCACATTCACTAGATAGATATGCCCCCATTTGAGGCATGGGGCCACCTGCCCAGTTTCAAAATGTTTGACCCATAATTGCTCCTATTTAAAGGAAGTGCAGGGACAAAAATGGAGCAGAGACTGAAGGAAAGGCCATCCAAAGTCAAGCCAAAGATCCATTCCATGGGCAGGCACTAAACTCTAACACTATTGTTGATGCTATGCTGTGCTTGCAGAGAGAAGTATATCATGGCTGTCCTCTGACAGCCTCTACCAGCAGCTGATGGAGATGGATGCAGATACTTACAGTTAGCCATTAGACTAAGGTCAGGGACCCCTATGGAAAAGTTAGAGGAAGGACTGAAGGAGCTGAAGGAGAAGAGCAGCAGTATCAACTAACTAGAAACCCTCAGAGCTCCCAGAAACTAAGCTACCAACCAAAGAGTATACATGGGCTGATTATTGGCCCCCACTACATATCACAGAAGACTACCTTGTTTGACCTCAGTGGGAAATGATGTACTTAATTTTGTAGAAACTTGATACCCTAGGGAAGAGGGATGCTAGAGGGTGATGCAGGAATCAATGGGTGGGTGGAGGAGTACCCTCTCAGAAGCAAAGGGGAATGGGAATGGGATGAAAAACTCGTAGAGGGGAGACTAGGGAGGAGGTCAGGCAATATGTAGAATGTAAATAAACTAATAAAACATAAGCCAAAACCAAATTTATAATAAATAAATAATAAGAATTAAAACATAAATAAAATTGAGAGTATAAATGTTTTTAAAAGATCAATGTAATGGAGTTCAAAAGATTATTTGGGTGGGGTAGCATACAGGTGAGTTTATCATCTCACTTTCTAGGCCAAGGTGTCCTGGAAATCACTATCTATGACAGACTGATTTCAAATTCATGACAATCTTCTCATTTCATCATCTATAATGCTGCAAAGATGAACCTATATTGGAAATACCTGAAGGCATTATTATAGACAACAATATTTTATACAGAAATTTAAAGGTATAAATAACAAAAGCTAAAGGTAGATAAATGGAATTATGTCAAAGTATGAAGCTTCTACAAATCAAAGGAAGAACCAGGAATGAAAAAATAATGTGAGAATATTTCTAAGTGGTAAATGAGAATGAATTGATACAGTGTGATCAATAAAGTATCCAAAAGTAATTGTTGGATAGATCCCATCCATAAGAAAAGAAAAATGTCAGATGTTGCAGTAGTATGGGTAGTATATAACCTCAACACTCAAGACATTATATTACATAGTAAGTGCTTGTCTTCAAACAAAACCAAAATCAACACATAAAGAAATGAGCATCTGTTGTAGCACTGTGCATAATAGTTAAACTATGAAATTATTCAAGATGTCCTTCAGTGCCTGATAGGATAAACAAAACAAAACAAAATCATGGTATATTTTCCCAGTGGAATATTATAAAAGTATTTAAGCTATAAAAAATAAGCACATTCTGTCATCTCTAACTTCTCAAATAGAATTAGGGACTATTATGTTAAGAGAAATTAGTCAGAAATCTTAATACAATTACAATGTGTTTTTATTCGTTTGTGTAAACAAGTATGTCACCCTTACAAAAGCATGGCATTTCAAGAGGCCATCTAAAAAGGTAAAGGGAAGAGTGATGAGAAGGTTTTCACAAAGGAACATCAAAATGCACTTTGAATTGAGAACTTACTCCTATTTGTTCTTTAAAATAGTTGGGTAGCAATTCAGCAAGAGAACCTATAAGTGATATATTTCAAATGCATAGAAATAAAAAATATGAAATTTCTAGCACAATAAATTATAAGTAACTAAAACAATTTTATATTGGATTTTGCTAATGCATATTATATAGGCAGTTTGAAATAGTATTATCTCTCAATAAAGACATGAATTCTAAAAATATTTATCTGCAATAAACATATATATCTCCTTTATGTATGATATATATAATTTAAATATAAATACATATTGAAAACAGAACGTATAAAATGCTGTACATCTTAATTTGTATCAGGCAGATATTAGTTTGATTTGATATTAAAATATTTTTATTTTCTATATTTATGAATTTGGAATGTCCTGCTATTTTCCAAGTAAATAAGTGATAATGGGCAGAGATTACCTAGTGTCCCCTATCAACTTGAAACTATTTGACAGAAAGCCAGATAAAGGCTGAGAATGTTGAGTTTAATAGCTATATCCCGGGTGTGGAAATTGATCTCAGTTGAAGAGTAATGTTCTTGGAAGTGGAGATTAAAATGTTTTCTAGTCATCACAATGTTAAAGACCTAGTGCTAGGAAACATGACTTTCTGAATTTTAAAATCAATACCAAGTAATTTTATACAATGTATACATGTAATGGGCACTGCCTAAGTAGAGCAATATGAAAATACAAAGCATAGAATTTATGGTTCCAGCAAAACTAAGTTTATTGATTTCTAAATTAAGGCTTATGTGAATATTTAAAGCTTTCCCATGCCTCAAAGTACTGGGAAGTACTGGGATATCAATAAATACTAAGTAATGCCTTTATTGAAAGACAGTTGTATAAATTTGCCATCAGTCAGATAAGAAAAAAATGAAGAAAAGATTCATTTTAAGTATGGTATTAGTGGCTAAATAGACTTAATTTGGTAACTCAGACTACTATTTTCCCTCTTCTGATCTCCCACATAGTGATTCACATCTCCTATTCTCCAGGTGATAAATGTCCTCTTCTGACCTCTGTAGCACCACCAAATTTATTTCCAGAGTAGTTGTACCAGTTTGGATCCCACCAACAATGGAGTAGTGTTCCTCTTTCTCCATATATTCCTCAGCATGTGCTGTTGCTTGAGTTTTAGATCTTCACCATTCTGTTTGGTATAAAGTGAAATTTTGTCCCAAAATCGCTCCTGTCTAAAAGAAATGCAGGGACAAAAATAGAACAGAAAATAAAGAAATGAACAAACAATGGCCAGACCAACTTAGAATCCATCTCATGGATGGGCATCAATCCCTGATACTACTATTACTGATGTTATGTTGTACTTACAGACAGGAGACTACCCTGACTATATTCTGAGAAGCTCTGCCAACAGCTAGCTGAGACAAATGCAAATACACACAGTCTAGCATTGGATGGAGGTCTAAAACCCCTATGGGAGAGTTAGGGGAAGAATTGAAGGAACTGGAAGGAATGGCAACCTCATAGGTAACCCAAATATGCCAATTAACATGGACCTCTGGGAGCTCCTGTAGAGGGAGCCAGTGACCAAAAAGTGCATAAATGGGTTGGTCTGTTCTGAGGCACACAGTACATATGTAACATAAGGTTGCATTGTCTGGCCTCAGGGGAGAGGATGGGCCTTATCCCGTAGAGACTTGATACCCCAGGTTGGGGAGATACCAGGGCAGGCATACTCTTAGATATGAAAGGGAGAGGAGAAGAGGAAGAACTCTACTGGGGGCAACCAGAAAGGGGGCAACATTTGAGGTAAAAGTAAATAAAATATTTAATCAATAAGAAAAATGCAAAAGAAAAATAAATAAATGTTGTTAGAGACACCTCACATTAAGCTTGAGATGCCTGGGATCCCTGATGACAAGGAATAAAAACCTTCCCGGGTGAGGGGGGTGTGTGTCCGAGTGGGATGGTATGGCCTCTTGTGGGCCCAGTGGAGACAAGTCCTGCTTCTTTGGAGTAAGCACCTTGTAATATCATTTCTGCAATTATTCTTAGTACTTATCATTCTCCTTATCTCTTTACTATTCCTTCATATTCTTCCTTTCTTGATTAAATAGGTATTTGGTGACCTGGCAAGACCTAGTAGGAGTCGGCTTGATATCCAGAAACTAGATGTTACCAGTAATATTAAGGTGAAGGCTGTTCAAGAACTCAAGAGAAATGTATGATACAGTTACTTGCTCTAGGTGGAAATGAAAGGAACCTAGAACCATAGGCAGAGATGAGTAATTCTGCAGCTGTTCCCCCAGTTTTACTCTATTCTGTATAATAAAAATAGAATTTTTTATCATAAAATTGAGGATAGAAAAATAAACAGATATTTCCCAGAAAGTGAGCAATGGGATCCTTAGGTTTAGGGATGATGGTTGCAGCCCCCTAAGAATTCTCTATACCGTTGAAGTGAGGATGCTTTTGTAGATAGACAGATGGGGTCCAAAAATTATAAAGACTACAGGGTTAGCAGTATGACTTCATGTTTTCCCTTTTATAAAACTGTATTGTCTTACATATTCTGAAAAATACTGATTTTGTAACCATAATACTGCTGCTCCTGACCTCACCAGAGAGTGTTGGTCAGGAGATATAAAACAATTGTGCTTACTGTAAAACTTTTATATCTGAAATTGTATAGTTCCCCTTTCCCTGTTCTAAATCTGTGTTATTCTGTGTCACAAGAAAATCTTGGCACAGAGAAATAGAGAAAAATTCATGCCCCTCCATGAATTTTGTAACCCATTTTACTTGTCTATTTCAATAAAAGACTGGGGCTGAGTCAAGTCTAGCTGAGCATCCTGACTCCCGAGTTGAAGGGCTCACATGGCAAAAAGAACAGCCTGTGTATTGTATCTCAATCGTGTTTTCTTATTCACCTACCAGATATCTCTAGTCCTTGATGACCCCCAACTTTTGTTTAGGTTGGACCTTGCGAAACATGGACACCCACTCTTTTGTTTAATTAAATAAAGCTTGATTGTTATGGCTAAATTATAATAATTATAATACATAATGTGCTTTTTAAATTATAAATAGTTTTTCAAAGAGCACCTCATTTTCTAGTTCTGGGTCACCTGAAATTCAGAGAGATACAAATGTTTCTCCTTTAAGAATTCTGGTACGGGTCGTTCTCTGCCCCTTCCCTGCAAGTGGAGGGCCTACATCCAGAGAGTGCCTTAAAGCCAGAGACTTGGGTGAGAGCAGCCATTTTCTCTCTGGTGAGTTTCTAAGACTTGAGCAGCCAGCCGGGAGACACAGGCCCCAAGAGTCCCAGGGGAGCTGCAGGGCAGCAGGGACAGGATCCTCTCAGCTTCCAAGTGAGAGAGGTGGATCAGTGTCCTTTTCTGCCCCTTCCCTGCAAGTGGAGGGCCTAACTCCAGGGAGCTCCTTAAGCCAGAGAATCGGGTGAGAGCCACCATTTTCTCTCTGTGGAGAGCCTACCACCAGGGAGTGCCTTAAGCCAGAGACTCAGGTGAGAGCCACCATTTTCTCTCTGTAGAGTGCCTATCTCAAGGCGCCTTAAGCCAGAGACTCTGGTGAGAGCCGCCATTTTCTCTCTGGTGAGTTTCTAAGACTGGAGCAGCCAGTCGGGAGGCACAGGCCCCAGGAGTCCCAGGGGAGCTGCAGGGCTGCAGGGACAGGACAAGCTCTAGTCAGAGACACTAAGAACATCTAACACCAAAAATCAAGAGATGGTGAAAGACAAAAGCAAGAATCCTACCAACAGAAACCAAGATTACTTGGCTTCATCAGAACCTAGTACTTCCACTGCAGCAAGTCGTGGATATCCCAAAACACCAGAAAAGCAAGAATTGTATCTAAAATCATATCTCACAATGCTGATAGAGGAACTTAAGAAGAGCATGAATAACTCCTTTAAAGAAATACAGGAGAATAAAGGTAAAGAGGTACAAGCCCTTAAAGAGGAAACATAAATATCCCATAAAGAATTACAGGAGCTCACAAGTAAACAAGTAGAAGGACTTAAAGAGCAAACTAAAAAATCCCTTAAGGAATTGCAGGAAAACACAAACAAACAGGTGAAGGAATTGAGTAAAACCAAACATGACTTAAAAATGGAAGTCGAAACAATAAAGAAATCACAAAAAGAGACAACTCTGGAATTAGAAATCTT
>NC_045030.1:115793534-115797921 GCF_008632895.1 Mastomys coucha
TAGCTATCTCCTGAGAGACTCTGACAGTACCTGACTAATACAGATGTAGAGGCTCACAGACATCTATTGAACTGAGTATAGCGTCCCCAGTGAAGGAGTTAGAGAAAGGACCAATGGAGCTGAGGGGTTTGTAGCCCCTTAGGATGAACAACAATAAGAAGTAACTAGTACCCTCAGAGCAAAAATAATTACTTTCTACTTGAAGTAGAAAATAACAGTAACTAAGTAGACTCTAATATTTGCAATGCTATGTAAAAATTTGAAAAGCTCTAAAAAATTACTTATACTCATTTAGAATGGGGAGTGAAATAATCATAAAAGGAAGATAGTGGGAGGGAATTTACAGATGATCACATGAACATGTGAAGCACTCTCACTTGGGTGGAAAAGGTCATAGGAGGTAAATGGGGGTTTCAGGATCAGGTGTGGGGAAGGACAAAAGATATGGATAAATAGCCATGAAAATGAATGGAAATCTACAAGTGACAAGGGTGGGGAGGTGGGGTGCCTTACCATGACTAGATAGAATCCTGGCATGTGGGAAGTAGCCAAGAATCAATGGGGGTGAACTTACCTGTGACTCACAGCACGGGGGATATGGAACCTGAAGAGGCCACCTCCTGTATATTTTTATTCCATCTTTAACTTCTTCAAGCTCTGCATTTTTAAGGTATAACTTTGTGATTTAATGTTAAATATTTTTATGTGGTTTATATCAATTAAATCTTACTAGCTAACTTCATATGCTATAAATGAAATTATTATAAACTGATAAAAAATAAAGCTACATATATGAACCTGAGCCTTTTATAAGTCCAAGTAGTACACAGGCAGACAGAAAAATATGGATAAATAATAAATAATCTGGTAGGGGAAATTTACAACTTGTAAAATTCAAGTGACTTTGTTTTGTTCTCTATAATTAATAAGATAGTAATGGTCTTGACTGGACACTACAGGTCAGTCTCAAGTTTTCATTTTTATATTGATCTCTGGTCTTCCTATAAACAGGCACTCTTACAAGTAAACATGTTGGTAGAAATATTAAATTAAAGCTGCCGTGGTCAGATCTCAGATTGTGCTGAGACACATATTAAAAGCTGCAATAGGGCTTTTGAAAAGACTTAGCAATTTAATGCATTTGCTGCTAAGACAGATGATTTGGATTCAATCTTCAGGACCCAAATGTTGGAATGAGAGACCCAACTCTAAAAAGTGGTTCTGGATCAAGTCCTCTGATCAGTTACCTCACATTCTGCATAAACTAGTAATCAGAATAAAAATGAATAGGTCATATTCCAAATTGTTTCCAAATAGAATCCACAGTATGTAATGGGAGAGATGCAAAGACATTGCAACCGAAAACCTGACTGAGCAAAAACAAGTCACTACCAAACCCTCATAGCCCATGAATACCTAATATGGAAAAGGAGAGCAGAAACCACATCTAACAGTAAGCCAGGAAGCCCTGATGAATGGGGTGGGATTTAGATAGAACATTTTTAAAGGATAACTTGTAGCCCGCGCAGTCGTCTTGCCGGGAAGAAGACACGTGGACACTAGGTTCCTTCTGCAGCGACTGTTTACTGCCCTCTCCCAGAGGGAAAAGAGAGGTCGAGCCCAAAATCTGCACTGCTTATATACACCACAGTGAGGCGTGTCCGCCCACAGCATGGCGTGTCTGCCCATGATTGGCTGTTCGCTCATTACCCTACATAACACCCCAGAATGGGCGGTGACTTGGCGTCCTCTCACTCCACGCACATGCGCAAACAGTTGTTTACTCGACAGCGGAAGTAGGTGCCATCTTGTCATGGCGAATGCCTCTCAAGCTTCATGGCTCCCCACAATAACTCAGTTCAACTGATGTCATATGAATGTATCATAATCCTGTGTCACTGCAGCCCATATAAGAGAACAAACGTGGATACAGCAGTCATGACAGAAAAGAGACACAGAAGGAAACTTCCATATAAAATCCAAGGTTATAACTTACAGGAAACCACAGTCAGAATTAGAAAGAATAGATTATATTTCAAAAAAAAAATCCAAATAGAATCCACAGTATATTATGGGAGAGCTAAAATGTCTTGTATCAGAAAAAGTATACTGAGGGAAAACTAGTAAGCTACACCAACCCTCATAGCTCAAGACTACCTGATATGGGGAGAAGACACTGCATCCAAAAAGCAAGCCAGAAAGCCCTGGTGAAGAAACCAGCAATGAAAACTATTAGTCAAACACACTTCTCAGAATCCTCAAATCTACATGCAGGTTTTTGTGAATGGTATTTTCCAAATATCTCAGAAGGCTGTCTGGGCACGAATCAAGTAATAAATCCTGAGGGAAAAGTGAGGTGTCTAAGCTCCTAATGATGCTTACTTTCTAGCCTGTAACCTGAGTCCAGTGCAGGAGACCACATGATAGACACAGAGAACTGATTCTGACAAGTTGTCCTCTGACAGCCACTCATGTGTCATTATATGCACATTCTGGCATATACACAAACAATTATGTATTCACAACCAAAAACCAAAATAAACAAAAAACTGAGCTACAGTGTGGACCTTAGAAAAGTAAAAAAAAAAAAAAAATCACAAATTAGGGAGCCTGAAGCTAACCAAGCACAGCCTCAGGTGAGACTCCGTCATGGTGTCAGATATCAAGAGCATATGCTAGATGGTGACACAGTAGAAAAAACAGGATCTCAATTCTGGCAGAGAATAATAAAAGGGAAGATGACACTGCTTATTGCGTAAGACGTGACCCCTATATATTTATAATCTTCTGGTTCAGGATGCTGGGTTACCACAATCAAATTCTTAACAGAAGCATGTCCCCTAGGATTGCTGAAACAGATAATACTTTCTTACTACTTCTAGATGCTGGTAGCCCCAGCTAAGTTAGCTCAGTTTATGTGATGATGCATTTAATATGTCCTATGCAGTATTTTTCCTGACATTTGCCATCACCCAGATATTTTCTTTTCCTACAGACAACTAGCTTTATTTGAATAAAGGTCTGCTTTACTCCAATATGGCCTCAACTTTATTAACTGTATAGACAATGATCTTCTGTTTCAAATATAATATGAGGTGTTAATAAAAGAACTATTATCATCTTATCATAATTTAAACTCTAAATAAAGAATTTTCAAAGTCATACTACACCAAAATTAAATAAATTAAAAGAAAAAAGGAAGCTACCATTTTTAAAGTATATTTGAGATAAATGAGGAAAAGCTAAAAATTCTAAGAGTTAAAGAAAAAATTTCTATCTTTAGTGAGATATAAGAGCACCTTGCATGGAACAAGACAAATTGGAATTTTTTTAAAGGACTAGCTCTACGTCTGCACCAGAATCAATAGAACTCACTGGAATTAGTTTATGGAACTCAAGTGAAATCATATAGTGACATGTGAAAAATATCATCATAAATATAAATAAACACAAGAAGATAAAAAAACGTAACTAACTATCGAACAGAAGGAGTGTATAAGTTGCAACTCCAAAGTATGTTATAATAGCATAAGAATTATTTTGACTTGAGCTTAGTTGAGATAAAACAAAACAAAACAAAACAACAACATTAAAATCAGGATATAAATTTACTTTGAGAAGGTGTCCCTGGTTTCCTTCACTGCAAGAAGAAAAGCAACTTTGGAGACAAGGCACCAAGATGGATCTCTTTCGCATTTACTTAACTTCATATATTTTAATGACCACCAGGAACCAAAATCTCCTGCTTCTACACTGAATCACTTCTTTACAATTTATTATCTTTTGTTAAAGACGTGTATAAGTTTTTTAGAAAATCATTATATAAAATAATCGACATAAAATTGCTGCTCTTTTAATCTAGCAACCTTCATTTTACAAGACATTTAATGTTCAAAGTCAAGCTATTGAGCCAAAGAGAGTAAAGAATTGTATTTTCTGTTTTATGAAGCAGTCATTTCAATGACTTATTTATTAGAATATTAATATCTATATATTGAAATTTAGCTATAGTTAAATATATAGCTATAACTAAAGAGGAATATTGCATAATGACTGATAAAATGTAATATTTATATGTGACTAAAGTAGTCCAAATTGACGCAGTTCTTTTAGACAGGAACATTTCAGGCTAGCAGAATGAATGGAAATATACCAAGAAGTCTTTTATATCACACATTATGAAATGATTTGTTGTGATACCATAAATATATTTTCAAACTAATGATACATCAATATAAAAACTTCATTTTTAAATCATTCAGTTATCTGAAAATATCACTACATATTTCTGATATTTATATGTAGTAGGTATACACAATAGAGTTAAAACTATATCATTAAGAGACATAAAATAAAACATTAAGATGGCTCAATGCATAAGGGTACT
>NC_045030.1:115797931-115824492 GCF_008632895.1 Mastomys coucha
ACTAAAGGCGTGCGCCACCACCGCCCGGCTGAAAAAACAAATTCTAAACCTGGAACCCATATGATGGAAGGAAAAGACTAACACCCATAAACTATTATCTGACTACCACTCAGGAGCCCCCAGACAGAAAGACATGGACACATAAACATGCACACAAATAAGTAAAATAGTACATATGTTTATAAGTTTTAAGCTTAAAATATGCTTCAAGAATATACAAGATCAAAATATTCCCTAAAAGTCATAGCAAACTATTTGCAAAAATCTTCCAACTTGCTGAAAGAGAAAAATCACAAAATACCCAAAATTACTATTGAAAATAGATTAGTTTTATGTACAAAATTCAAGAAAATGTTAATGGTAACTTAATATTATTATCTAGGTTATTTCTTATAACATTGTTGATAATTTTTATATGGTTGTTATCAGATCTCAGTATCTCTAAAACAGTATAAAAGTCCTCAGGTATTAAATATTCATAGTTTATGAGTAGCCTGTGGCAACTTTGATATATGTTCTTAGAATATCCCTGTCTATCCAACTGACCTTTGAGAAGAAAGCACGCTGTTTTCTTTATTAAATCTACACTAAGTGCCAAGAATACCAGTGAACATACATATCACTAGTGCTCTTTGTATAAATTAAGTATAGTTAAATTAAAGGTAAAAAAACAAAGGCAATGGTTAATGTGATTAATGTCATGTTAAATACCTTCATTATCTTCTAAGCTTTATTTCCCCATGTCATTCTAATACTATATATATATATATATATATACATATATATGCATGTATATATACATATATATACATATATACATGCATATATATGCACCCACATATATATAGTCCTCTAAGCTGCCTTTGTCATTATGTGTCCTCATTATAAATCTGCCAAGAACACAAATGGGACAGGAAATTGAAAAAACCAAAACAAAACATTACTTTTGAAAAAACAATGGCTATTTCTGAATGCACTTGCTGGCATTCTTCAAAAATACATGTCATTTACCTGAAATATTAGCTTTGACATTCTGTAAACTAAACTCCATTTTCCCTGTGAACTTTTACTGTGTAATAGAAAGGACATTTCTCTGAGGGGAAAAATGCCTTTGAAGAGTCTTAAAATTACCCTTAGTTACAGAAAAAAAAAAACCAAACCAAAACAACAACAACAACAACAACAAAACACATGCCTTAAAAATAAATGAGTATCTTTGGATATTTTAAAAAGTATTAATATTCTAATAATGTCACAGTTAAACATTACTAACGCTCTCAGGTTTTGCGAACAAACAGACTGTTTCTGCAAGGACATGTGGAATGTCATGTTTAAATACCTTCATTATCTTCTAAGCTTTATTTCCCCATGTTATTCTAATATTATTGTTGGGTATAAGATACTTGATTTTTGTTATATTAAATTATTTCCAGACAGATTTTACTTAAGGAATATCTGCATCTTTATAGAAGTCACAGAAATTAAAATAAAATGAACAATATTTATATTCTTAATATCTGCAAACTATATCTATATTCTATTGTACTTTTTTTCAATTTTTACCATCTTAAATTGTTTCTATACTTTTTCTAATGAATACCTAGATTTGACATTTGTTATTTCAGTATTTTTTTTTCAAAATAAAAATAATAGACAATAACAACAAAACTCATGCATACCAAATTTCAGTTGCTCAAACACCTTCTTGTAAAGGAATTTTTATTCAACATCATGGGTTCTCTTGCTGAAATACAGAAATATTTGAAAGAATGAGATAGGAAGCTCCCAATTCTCATGAGAAGAAACCGGAAATGGAGGCTATTTAAGAGCAAGGCTCTGCCAGAAGCTGACACATACTGAGGTGGATGGTCTCTTGCAACCTTTGAACTGATCACCCGGTCCACAATGGAAGAGTTAGAGAAAGGACTGAAAGAGCTGAATGGGTTTGCAACCCCATAGGAAAAACAATAATATCAACCAACCAGAGCTCCCAGGGAAGAAACCACCAACCAATGAGTACACATGGAGGGACCCATGGCTCCATCCACACATGTAGCAGAGGATAGCCTGTCAGGCATCAATGGGAGAAGAGGCCCATGATTCTGGGAAGGCTCAATGCCCCAGTGTAGGGGAATGTTAGGTCAGGGAGTTGGGAGTGGGTGGGTGGGTGGGTGAGCAGCCTCATAGAAGCATAAGGACTGGTAATGGAATAGGGGGGGTTCTTAGGGTGAGATTGGGAAAGACGTAACACTTGAAATGTAGATAAACTGTCCAATAAATAAAGGTTATTAAGGAAAAAAAGAGCAATGAAGGCAGGGAGTTGAGTATAGTGCAGCTTGGGGCAGTTCAATTCAGAGTTGGCAGGCAGCTGTAATCCATTCTGTTCAGCAAGTTGAGTTCAGTGCAGTGGACTTGAATCACTCAGTTGGGAGTCAGTGCAGCAAATGCAGAGCAGTATTGTAGAGTTTGCTCATATGTTCATGCAGCTCAATGTAGGTCACCAGAGGCAGTTTTGTCAACTTCTAGTGTGTTAGGATCCCAAGAGTAGAGCTACATTAACCAGGACAAAGGGACATAGTGGGACTTAGCCAACTCACAGTTTATTAAAAATTGCAACTTCTTTTAAAGGCAAAACAGAATAAAGATTTATAGTTCTTATGATCTACTGTTTTCCTAGCAATAGCCTTTCTTGATTCGAAGAGACAAAAACCTCCTTGCAGACTGAGAAATCTGTAAGCAGTCTAACCCTTAGATATGTTGCTTCTTATAATTATAAACAAATTTACTTTCTCTTGAGAAAACGATTCTTAATGTCATGCATAAGGATTCTCTGCTTGAGAAAGTATGATTTCTCAGTGTCTCATTATGCTGAAAGTCACAAAGATCCCATGTTGCCTTACATCTAGCAAGCTAAGAGCAGTCACCTCACCACCCCATGCCATTTCTTTACAACAATTTAAGCCAGAGAAGAAGGATCCAAAATACTGGAATAAATTGACAGACTTAGTTAGAGGACAAGTAGAGCAATTCAGTGAGAAGCCTAGAAAGGCAAATTCACTCTGTCAGCTTGGAGATAGGCATTTGAGCCAAATTATCAAAAATAAACTTAGATATAAAAATTTAAACAAATAAAAAGTCAATAACAGTAATATTAAGACAAAATCTTCCATCTAAAACTCTGTAAGGCTCTGTAAAATTGCTTTTATTGCCTCAGATAATGAGATAAGATACTCAAGCTGTATGAATATGTGGCTTGGTCTAAGCCCAGAGCATTTCTATCTATCTATCCTTAGGTGTAAGACAGGAAGCTTCTAGCCTCTGTAAAATCTAATCTAATCCAAGTCTGGACTCTGAAGGTTGCAGCTCCCAGCCTCCATCTGCTAACCTAGGCCTAGAATGTTTCAGCTTCTGAGACTTAACTACTGAATATATTCTATGTTTCTTGCTGTTTCTGAACTTTGACTGACTGACTCTACTTCACCTGTTCTGGATCAAATGTCTCTCCAAGCTGACTGATTCAATCTGTCTTCTCTTAGCTTCAGAATGAATTGTTCTGCTTGGAAAACCTGCCTCTGAGTTCCATGAACTGAACTGAGCGAACTCAATTGCATCTAACTAAACTGTACAAAACTCAATTGACTCTAATGAATTCAACTGTCTCTTTCTCCCTGCACTGATCTTAAGTAACCTCTTTTCCTTATGTGTTCTCAAGAGAATTAGGCACATCTTATCTCTGACACATTCTATAAAATCTACCTCTGATTCATTACTTTGTCTGTCCCTCAATTAGACTTCATTATTTGGGATTAAAGGTGTTACTAATTGCTTGTCTATATTCTAGCCAGAGGGATTAAAGTCATCATTCTGTCAGCATCACATAGACTCAGAAAGCCTTTGAATGTGATTCTGTTGTAAGACCCAGTGAGGTCTTAGTTCAGGTGCGCACCCACAGAACACAGCTTGATGACATATCACTGCAATAACATGAGGTTTATTGATCCACATATGTGGGGTTGTTCATCCTCGCAGGCAGAAGCAACCCTGAACTCAGAATATACACATCTTTTATACCTTGCAGAGGGCAGTCCTCAGTAACAGGGCTGGTTGGCGTACTCTGGCTTGTGGAACACAGGACAAAGGATCTCATCAGGCATTGGTTGGCTTGCTCAGGGGGCTGTTCTTCTCTTAGTCAGCTAACTTCCCTATCTAGCTCTGCACCTGGCCTTCAAAAGTCGTTGGGAAGAGGCTAAGTAACTAGGTGGTAGGGGGATTGTCATCAGCAAGGTTAGAGTGACAGTTTGTGGTCTTTTTCAAAATTCACCACAGAGAGAGGTTTGGGGGGGTTCTTTCAAGAACAGTTATTTCTGTTTTGTCTTGACTTAGCCTGGTCATTTTGTTTCAAAATTCTGACCACCAAAACTTTGTTTGTACAGCATGTCCTTGGCTATCTCTGGAATCCTGCTTCTTAGTGCTTCTCAGAAAACACAAGCTGCTACTTGCTACTGTAAAACTTTGTTTCACAATGCTTGCTGCTTACAGGAGCTTGAACATGGCCCCTTTATTTTACTGTGAATCTATTTCTACATTTCCAGAACTTTGTTTTTCACTTTATTATTTCAATTCATTGCTAAAGCAGCCATGTTCCAGGATTAAAACTCCTCTACAAGGCCAAGATAGATTCAATGTATAATTTACTAGAACAACAATAACAAGAACAACAAAACAAATCTTAACACTTATGTTTCTCATAATATTTAATAAGATAGAAGAGGGAGAAATGCAACTATTTTTTTCTATAAAGTTGTGTATTAGCCTGAAACCTAAAATGGATAAATACTTAACACCAAAAAAGAAAATTTAAGATCAAACTTCCTGATGAACTTAGATTCAACCATTCTTTTATTCCAGTTCATGTGTTTGTTATCTTGTATGCTTTTTTAAATTATTATTATTAAATGCAGATTATTCTCTCATGCAATACATCCTGACAACAGTTTCTCTTCCATCATCTCCTCCCACATCTTCTGTTTCTCTCCTTTTCCCCAGATCTACTCCTTCTTCATTACACTTCAGAAAAGAATAGGTCTCTAAGAGAAAATAACCAAGTAATCCAAAATAGGATACAATAAGACAAGGCAAAAGCCTTCTTTTGAGGCTGGATAAAGAAACACAAAAGGAGAAAAAGAATCCCAAGAGCAGTCAAAACAGTCAGAGACACTCATACTTCAACTTTTAGGAGTCCCAAAAAACTGCCAGGCAGTGGTGGTGCATGCCTTTAATCCCAGTACTTGGAAGGGAGAGGCAGGTGGATTTCTGAGTTCAAGGCCAGCCTGGTCTAAAAGAGTGAGTTCCAGGACAGCCAGGGCTACACAGAGAAACCCTGTCTTGAAAAAGAAAAAAAAAGAGTCCCATAAACGTTAAGCTACAAAATCATAACATATGCAGAGGATCTGGTGCAGACCCATGCAGGCCCCATGCTTGCTGTTCAGTTTCTATGAGCCCTGTTTATTGAATCAGTGGGCCAGATACTCTTGGTGTTCTCCATCTGCTTTGACCCCTCCAATCTTTCTACTTCCTCTTCTGTGGGGTTTCCAAAGGTTCAAGAGGAGGGACCCGATGAAGACCTCCAGTTTATAAGCTCTCTGGAAAATGTTGTCACTGAGGGTCTCTGCATCCACCACCACCATCCCGCATTTTTTTTTTTAATTTTTTGCCAGAAGACCCTCTCTGATGATGACTAGGTAAGGTACAAATCTATAATTATAACATTTGGAAGCAGTATAGGAAGCAGTATGACATTAGCAAGCAGTCTAACAGTAGGAAAAAATTCACTAAATTTATTTTTTTCTTTTTCTTTCTTTTTTTGCCAATCCTGTTCGGTTCTTCCCTAGATCTCTGCGATATTCAGTCACATGTTACTAACCTTTTAGGCAGTGTAGGTCATGGGATTCCTCTCAAGGCATGGGTTTAAGTCATATTCTATGCAACCATTTCCCCAGCACATCTTTCAGGCAAGACAGAGAGCAAGTAGGTCTAGTGTTTTGTTTCTAGGTTTTTGACTATGTTTCTCTTTTAGTAGCCTGCAGAGTACCTTCTCTGCCAAAGAGAATAGAACATAGGGGTGAAGTATTCATGCAGGTCCTAGCTTATCCTCTCTATAGTCAATGATCTGTGTGAATGTTGTCCTCTGAAATGGGGCTCCTGCAGTCAGTTGTTAGAGAGCAACCCTCTGTTCTAGAATCAGCCAGGTTGTTTATGTGTTTCCACAGGCTTGTTTCAGTCAACAACATGACCTAATGCAACCTGACCCACTACTAGAAGCCTATTCTGGCTACAAAATACAGCCTGTTCAGAGTCACTTATGTCATCATTTTTAGATTCCAGTATGTTCCTGCTGCACTGAATTTTTATACAACTACCCTCCCCCAGGTCTTTCTCTACATACTCTTCCTCCAGCCCCTCCACCTGATCTCTCTCACTCTCATTGCTACCCTTTCCAAGTCCACCTGCCAAATTTATTCTATTTCCCCTTCCCATGGTAATCCATTTGTCCCTGAAAAACTCTACTCTTTGCCTAACCTCTCTGGATCTTCAGACTGTAGCTTGATTATCATTTAGTTAAGAGCCAATATCCACTTTTAAAAAAACATGTACCATATTTGTCTTTCCAGATCTAGGTTAACTCCCTCAGTATACTTCTTCTTTCCAGTTGCATCCATTTGACTATGAATTTCATGATGTCATTTTCTTAAACATTTAAACAACACTCCATTGTGTAAATATACCACATATTCTTTATTCATTCTTTGGTTGAGAGATATCTAGGTTTTTTTTCTTTTTCTGACTATTATGAATAAAGCTACAAAGAACATAGTTGGAGATATTTTTGGAGCATATGCTCAAGAATGGTACTCCTGGGTCTTGAGGTAGATCGATTTCAAATTTTCTGAGGAACAGCTTTATTAACTTTCATAATGGCTATACATGTTTTCACTTCTACTGGCAATAGAGGGATATTCCTTTTCTCTACATACATGCCAGCCTAAGCTGGCACTTATGGTTTTGATCTTAACCATTCTTGAAGGTGCAAGATAGAATTTCAAAGTATTTTGGCTTTGCATTTACTTGATGGCTAAGGATATTAAACACTTCATTAAGTGTTTCACAGTCATTTGAGAATCTTCTATTGAGAATTCTCTCTTTAGATATATTTTCTCTTATTTAATTGGAAATTTTAGATTTTTGATGTCTGTTTTCTTGAGTTCTTTATACATGATGGTTATTAGCCCTATATCAGATGTGGAGTTTGTGAAAATATTTTTCCATTTTTTAGGCAACCATTTTGTCTTATTGGTGTCCTTCACCTTACAGAAGTCTTTAAGTTTCATGAATTTCTACGTATTGATTGTTGCCCTTTGTGCCTGTGGTATCAGTGTTCTTTTCAGGAAATTATCTCATTTGTCAATGCACTTAAGTCTATTCCTCTCTTTCTATTATGTCATGTTTAGTGTATCTGGTTTTATGTTGAGGCCTTTTATCCACTTGCAAGTGAGTTTTGTGAAGGGTGATAGATATGGATTAATTTACATTCTTCTACTTGCTCATATCTAGTTAAACCAGCATTATATGAGGAAAGTACTTTTTTATTCCCATTGTGTATTTCTGACTTCTTAATCAAATAACATGATTCTATAGATGTGTGGACTTATGCCTGTGTCTTAAATTTGAT
Organism: Mastomys coucha; assembly: GCF_008632895.1. Lineage (NCBI taxonomy): Eukaryota > Metazoa > Chordata > Mammalia > Rodentia > Muridae > Mastomys > Mastomys coucha. The sequence goes on from NC_045030.1 coordinate 115,805,661, forward strand.
TCTTTGCATCAACCTGTCTGTTGGAAGAAGAGGAACAGAAAGAGTATGAGAGCTGAATGAAGTGCTGGTTATTAAAATGGAATAGATATGAAAAGAAAAGACAGTCATGTTGGCAGTTTCTACAAGAGTTACAGGTTCCTGTGAAGCATATGATTAAAACACATCGTTTTCATTTATGAGATTGTCAAAGGATAAATAAAAAATATCCTTTCAAAAATATTCAGCTAAAATCTTATCCATGGTATCTTAGGGTTTTACTTCTGTGAATAGGCACCATGACCAATGCAACTCTTATAAGGACAGCATTTAATTGGGCCTAGCTTACAGGTTCAGAGGATTAGTTCATTGTCATAAAGGTGGAACATGGCAGCATCCAGGCAGGCATGATGCAGCAGAATCTAAGAAATCTTCAGAAGTCTGAAGGCTGCTAGCACTGGCATCCAGGCAGGTAGGGTAAAGGTATTTAAGCCCATATAACTTACTCCAACAAAGCCAAACCTACTAAAATAGTGATACTCCCTGGGAAAAGCATATGCAATCCATCACACATAGTTTATTTTTGCTAACAATGAATAAACATACTGGTGATAATTTCTATGGACTTGGTATAAATCACACTGTGACTAATAGAATTAAATTTATTTCTTTCCAGAAGTGTTGCTAATCTATTTAAAAAATATTGAAAGTGTTATTTTCTTTAGATTATATTTACTACATAATCATAAACATAAGGCTTTTTACATATTACATTTTAAAATTTTATTGTAAAATTCTTTAATATTGACTTATTTTTATATTAGTAGAATACTACAAGTTTTAAGAGTTCTTAGAGTTTATCAACTCAGTATGTTAAAAAATAAATTTTCATGCCATTTTTGCAATGAGAAACAGGGTTTGTGAACATGGAAAAGCCACTTAGGATTTTTTGCTCTAACAACAGAATCTGAGCCATTTAATTTTTCAATGAAATTACCATTCTATAAGATAACATTGACCTTTATTTTTAATACTTTTTAATAATAATTTTGACCTTTTAAAATGCTTTCTAATGATACTGTATTTCTCTGCTACATTTGAAATGTCTTCTACCAAGTCTTTGATTCTTCCTAAATATAGGATATTCACTGTCACTTTTTGTTTGGTGCTGGGGATAGAAACCAGGTCTTGGTCCATGCTAAGTATGTGGTCTACCAATACACCCAGCTCTAGATTTATCTTACATACTCAAGTTTAATAGTACTTGAGGTAAGTCTATACTTCACCGAGAAAAAACTCTTAACAAATATTAATTCAGATTTTACTATTCTGGCCCAAGGTGAAAAACAACCTTTTTATGAGTGTCTTTATTTATTTATTTATTTATTCACTTATTTGTTTGTTTGTTTGTTTATTTTACACTCCAAATTTTATTGCACCTTCCCCAGATCTACCCTCCAACTCTTCTACATCCCATACCTTCCCATACCCCCATATCCATGAGGTTACTCCCACCCTTACCCAACCAGACCTCTAAATTCCCCGAGGACCCCAGTCTCTTGAGGGTTAGGAGTATCTTCTCTGACTGAACCCAGACCCAGCAGTCTGCTGCTGTATATGTGTTGAGGTCATCATATCAGGTGGTGTATGCTGCCTGTTTGGTGGCTCGGAGTCTGAGAGATCTCGGGGGTCCAGGTTAATTGAGACTGCTGGTCCTCCTTTAGGGTCACCCTCCTCTTTAGCTTCCTCTAGCCTTTCCCTATTTCAACCATGGGGTTAAACAGCTTCTGTCCATTTGTTGGGTGCAAATATCTGCATCTGACTCTTTCAGCTGCTTTTTTGGGTCTTCCAGAGTACAGTCATGATAGGATCTTTTTTTGTGAGTTTTCAATAGACTCAGTAATAGTGTCAGGACTTGGGACCTGCCCTTGAGATGGATCGCACTTTGGGTCTGTTTCTGGACCTTCTTTTTCTTCTCTCCATTTCCATCCCTGTAGTTCTTTCAGACAGCAACAAATTTGGGTCAGAGTTTTGACTGTGGGCTGGCAACCCTCTCCCTCACTTGATGCCCAGTTTTCCTACTGGAGGTGGGCTCAATAACTTCCCTCTCTCTACTGTCAGGTATTTCATCTAAGGTCCCTCTATTTGATTCTTGAGAGTCACTTACCTCCCAGCTCTGGTGCATTCTGGAGGGTTCCCTCAATCTCCTATTTCCTGAGGTTGCCTATTTCCAATCTTTATACAGGTCCTTAGGTCTTTAGTCCTTTTTCCTTATCCAATACCAGATCAGGTTCCCCTCTCCTCCATACTGCCCCCTGTTCACTTTCCCTCACAATTCCCTCCCTTTCTACTTGTGATTGTTTTCTTTTCTCTCTCAAGTGGATCTAAGGCATCCTCACTTGGGTACTTCAGCTTACTGATATTTTTGAGTTCTGTGGACTGTATCTCAGGTATTCTGTACTTATTTTTTTTTTTACTAGTACCCACTTACTAGTGAGTACATACCATGCATATCATTTTGGGTCTGAGTATTTCCTAGTTCCATCCATTTACCTGAAAAACTCAGAATGTCCTCATTCTTAATAGCTGAGTAAGTATTCAATTGTGTAAACGAACCATATTTTCTGTATTCATTCTTTTATCCTGGGTTATTTCCATCTTCTGGGTTGGTTCCAGCTTCTGCCTGTCACAAATAAGGTCACTATGAACATAGAACCAGTGTCCATGTGGTATGGTAGGGCATCTTTTGGGTACATTCCCAAGAGTTGTATTGCTGAGTCTTCAGGTAGATCTATTTCCATTTTTCTGAGGAGCCTCCTGATTGATTTCCACAGTAGTTGTACCAGTTTGCAATCCTACCAGCAATAGAGGAGTCTTCCTCTATCTCTGCATCCTCTCCAATATGTGTTGTCTCCTGAGGTTTTGATCTTAGCCATTCTGATTGGTGTAAAGTGGAATCTCAGGATCATTTTGATTTACATTTTTCTGAACACTGAGGACTTTGAACATTTCTTTAGGTGTTTCTCAGCCATTCAAAATTCCTTCTTTTGTGAATTCTCAATTTAATTCTATATTCCATTTTTTGATTGAGTTGTTTGGTTTTTGCTAGTTAACTTCTTTTTTTCTTTATATATTTTAGATACTAGCCCTCTATCAGATGTAGGATTAGTGAATATCTTTTCCCAATCTGTAGGTTGCCAATTTGTCTTATTGACTATATCCTTTGCTGTACAGAAGCTTTCCAATTTCATGAGGTCTCATTTATCAATTTTTGATCTTAAAGCATGAGCCATTGGAGTTCTGTGTAGAAAATCTCCCGCTGTGCCAATGACATCAAGGCTCTTTCTCACTCTATCTTCTATTAGATTTAGTGTATCTGGTTTTATATTGAGGGCCTCAAACCACTTGGAATTAAGCTTTGTGCCAGGTGACAAATATGGGTCTATTTTCATTCTTCTACATACAAAGAGCCAGTTAGACCAGCACCATTTATTGAAGATGCTTTCTTTTTTCCATTGTATATTTGTCTTTGTCAAAAATTCAGTGTCTATAGTGTGTGGTTTTATTTCTGAATGTTCAGTTCTATTCCATTGATCAACATGTCTGTCTCTACACCAATATAATGCAGTTTTTATCACTACTACTCTGTAGTAAAGCTTGAGGTCAGGGGTGGTGATTCCCCCAGCTAATCTTTTATTGTTAAGTATTCCTTTCACTATTCTGGGTTTTTTGGTTTTCCAGATAAATTTGAGAATTGCTCTTTCCATGTCTTTGAAGAATTGTGTTGGAATTTTCATGGGAATTACATTGAATCTGTAGATTGCCTTCTGTAAGATGGCCATTTTTACTATATTAATTCTGCCAATCCATGAGCCTAGGAGCTCTCTCCATTTTCTGAGATCTTCTTCAATTTCTTTCTTGAGAAACTTGAAGCTATTGTCATACAGTTATTTCACTTATTTGGTTAGAGTTACCACAGGATATTTTACACTACAAGTGTCTATTGTGAAGGGAGTTGTTTCCCTAATTTTTTTCTCAGCCTGTTTATCTGTTGTTCCAAAACAGGGGGCCTGGGCTGCGGGCCCCGCCTGGCTGAGGCTCTCTCTCTCCCCTGGGTGGCAAGAGGCCTGTTGCTGAGGCCAGGGTCTCTCTCTGTCTCTCTGTCTCTCTGTCTCTCTGTCTCTCTCTGTGTCTCTCTCTGTGTCTCTCTCTCTGTCTCTCTCTCTGTCTCTCTCTCTGTGTCTCTGTGTCTCTCTGTCTCTGTCTCTCTGTCTCTGTCCTCTCTGTCTCTCTCTCTCTGTCTCTGTCTCTCTCTCTCTCTCTCTCTCTCTCTCTCTCTCTCTCTCTCTCTCTCTCTCTCTCTCTCTCCCTCAGGCTGGCCTATTTGCTGCACGACACCTTAATCAAAAGGGAGGCAATGTATGAATGAGCTATTTTATTGTAGGAAGAAGAAATATGCTGGTTGAGTAGAGTTAAAGAAAGGAGAGGAAGAAGAGAGATAGAGAAAAGAAGGAGAGGAAGAAAGACAGAGAGCAAAAAGCAGAGTGGAGAGTGAGAAGAAGAGAAAAAGAGAGAGAAGAGCAAGAAGACAAGAGAGTAAGAGAGTGAGGAGTGGGCAAACCACCTCTTTTATTGTATGGGGTGTGGCATGCCTGGCTTGTGGTCAGATGACTGTGTATAAGGTCCAGCTAGAATGCTGGGAGATTGAGGCATTGTCTTCCTGTTAGAGCAATCATCTCCTGCAGGGGCAGCAGATGTGAGGGGTCTGTGCTGAAATCTGAGCCATTGGTCTAAGGAGCTTAGCATTGAATTCCTACCATCCATTGTGAACAAATTAATTTGCTCAGTAGGTCTCTGGGGTTACAAGGTGGCCACTCTACTGGACTCCGGCTGTCAGTACTGCCCACTGCCCCACACTTATCATTTGAATAATGGAAGGCTTCTGATTTATTGAGTTAATTTTATGTCCAGCTACTTTGCTGAAGTTATTTATTAGCTGGAAAAGTTCTCTGGAAGAATTTTTAGGGTTGCTTATGTATACGATATTATTATCTGCAAATAATGATACCTTTGTTTCTTATTTGCCAATTTTATTCCCTTGAAGTACCCAACCAAAAGAGGAACTTCAAACCAATCTTGCTTGTGAATATTGATATAAAATTATTCAATAAAATTCTTGCAAACTGAATCCAAGAATAAATCAAAACCATCATTCACCATGATCAAGTAGATGTCATCTCAGTGGTGCAAGGTTGGTTCAATATATGAAAATGTATTAACATAATCTACTTTATAAACAAACTCAAAGAAAATGATTATCTCCTTAGATGCATAATAAGCATTTGACCAAATACAATACCCCTTCATGTTAATAGTATTGGAGAGATCAAAAATTCTAGGTCCATACTTGATCATAATAAAAGCAATTTATGGCAAACCAAAAGCTAATATCAAATTAAATGGAGAGATGCTTGAAGCAATCCCACTAAAGTCAGAGACAAGACAAGGATACCCACTCTCCCCATATCTATTCATTATAATACTCAAAGTGCTATCTGGAAGAACTTTTTAAATAAAAAGGGTCTTTTTGCTAAAAGAATGCTCTCTATTTGCTACTTTTCTAAAGTGGCAGAAGGTTCTAGAATCTTTCACCACTAAATGGATGTAGTGTGACTAAATTCCCTGACATCAGGAAGTATTACTAATCTTTGCCACATTGTATTTTTCTGTGTCTATTGGTTGACCTGCAAACTCTCCTCTGCCCTGAATGATCTCCTGCCCCACTCTTTAGAATATTCAACTGCTTAACATCAAGCTGAACCCAAAGTTGTCTGACATTCATTCCTCAGAAGAAAATAATTAGGACTCTTTTTAGATGATGTGCAAGTTGTAAGAACTGAGCAAATATACATGTAATATATGTCTCTAGCTCTGTATAACATGGTCTTATAAAAGTGAGGAAGTCAGAAGTGATTGGTACAAGGTTCAGGGTCAAATCTTATCAGAGTATCAAGGATGCCATGCAGTACATTTTGCTAAGAAATAATATTACTACACATCACAGATCCAGAGTTGTTCCTGTATATTTCTTTTGGACATCTTGGCACTCTTCTCCCCGCTCTCCTTAACAAGCTAGGGATAAAAGCCAGCTGTTTCTTAACTCTGCTCCTCTTTGCATTCTCTGTTCATCATTTCCATGTATTGTGCACTGACAAAAACCGGCCTCTCATTCTCTTCCCCGGGCTCTACTGGCAGTAGTAGCTCTGTCTTTTTTTTTTTTTTGGGGGGGGGAAGGTGGTTGGAAAAGCCAAGTATTTTATTATTTGATTCTTCTATTACTCTATTATTTGTTAATTCATTCAGTGTGGTCCATCTAAAATATTTACTAAAGTCAATTTTATTTATTTTTTTCTATTTTTTATTAGATATTTTCTTTCTTTCTTTATTTCAAATGATATCCTTTTCCTGGTTTCCCCTCCAGAAAAACCTTATTTCCTTCCCCCATCACCCTGCTCACCAACCTACCCTCTCCCACTTCCTGGCCCTGGTATTCCCCTACTCTGGGGCATAGAGCCTTCACAGGACCAAAAGCCTCTTTTCCCATTGATAACCGACTAGGCCATTCTTTTCTACATATGCAATTGGAGCCATGAGTCACACCATGTATACTCTTTGGTTGGTGGTTTAGTTCCTGTGAGCTCTGAGGATACTTGTTAGTTAATATTGTTTTTCTTCCTAAGGGGCTGCAAATGCCTTCAGCTTCTTGGGTCCTTTCTCTAGCACCTTCTTAGTCAAAACTGAAAAGAAGCAGATATACCTCAACAGAGGAATGGACACTGAAAATGAGGCACATTTACACAATGGAGTACTACTCTGCTATTAAAAACAATGCATTTATGAAATTCTTAGGCAATGGATAGATCTGGAGAATATCTTCCTGAGTGAGATAACTCAATCAAAAAAGAACACACATGGTATGCACTCACTGATAAGAAGTAGTAAGAAGTGAATGAGAAGCTCAGAATACCCAAGATATAATCCACAAACTCCAAGAAATTCAAGAAGAAGGAAGACCAAAATGTGACTATTTCACTCATTAGAAGGGGAAAGAAAATACCCATGGAAGGAATTGCAGAGACAAACTATGGAGTAGAGACTGAAGGAAGGGCAATCCAGAGACTACCTTACCTGAGAATCCTTACTATATACAGTCACCAAACCCAGACTCTATTGTGGATGCCAACAAGTTGCTGGCTGACAGGAGCCTGATATAGCTGTCTTCTGAGAGCCTCTGCCAGTGCCTGACTAATATAGAAGTAGAGGCTCACAGCCATCCATTGGACTGAGCACAAGGTCCCCAATGAGCTCTGTCTTTCTGATTGAGTCCTGTTCCTCTTGGTCTGCTGCCTGATCCTTTATTTAGAGGAACTTGGAGACCACACTGCACTTCCACTCTCCCTACCATTCCCTAACTCCTGGATTTACATTTTTTCCCTCTACCTTAATGCAACTGCTTTAACATTCACTTAAATAGCATTGAGGAAACCAATAGTGAGAATAGCAAGTTCTTGGTGTTTCCTGTTTATTTGGTTCAATACATGTTTATTCATAAACTATGTCTAGTGTCTATCACGGAATTTGGGCACTGACAATTGATTTATTAAATCTTCTTTTTATGTTATATTGAGACCAGGTCTCATTCTGTAGGTGTAACTTGCTTGAGCCCACATGAATATGCCTGTCTATCCTTCATGAGTACTAGGATTAAAATAATGTCTTGTCTCATTAAATATATTTATTGTAGAAAATAAGTGAAAATTTATTAATCAAACACAAAATGTGATTGTCTCTGTTTCATATGACTATTTTGTGATAGATGAGAACAAATTTAAAAGCAATGTAGTCTTCTAAAATTTATACTAACTTATATCTGTATAGAGCAATTTGAAAAGACTAAACTTAGTTGTCTAATGTGGATATAATATTTGACATAACTAATTCAATGATTTTGTAGAAGTTTATTTAATTGCTTTATATATATTCACATATATGTACATATATTATTCTGAAATTTTGCATTTCTAAAATATTAAGAGCATGGCAGTGATTTAATTCAAATCAAGGAAGCTTGACAAAGGATTAATTTCTCCAGTCTTAGTGAGCAATCTACATTCTAAGATAGGATACAGCAATTGACATTGAAATTATATTAAAAATGAGTAGAAATATTTTATGTTATGCCTCCTTAAACAAAATGTCTGCCAATTAGTGAACCATAAGGTTATTCAAGAGTCTTATCCTGGTATGACTTTGACCATACTATACCATCTATTTTCCACTAATATCAGTTTAGCTTAGAATAGTATAAATATATTTCCTTCTATTTAGTTTTTGTAGTAGGCAAGAATGACTTTGAAATTTAATCCTTTTTTTTCTACCTCCTGAATCCTGGGATTAGAAGGTTGCATCACCATACCTCATGGCCTTATGCTTGCTAAGAAGGCACTGTACCAGCTGAGCTACATCCCCAGACTTCTACTTAGTTTTTAGTATTAAGAATACTTCTTATTAAAGTTTCTTTGGACAGAATATCATAAAGCTAGTGGAGTAACACAGATGTCAGGCATATAATATTCCTTGTCTTTAAGAGTTGTCTTGTAGGGGCTGGTGAGATGGCTCAGTGGGTAAGAGCACTGACTGTTCTTCCAAAGGTCCTGAGTTCAAATCCCAATAACCACATGGTAGCTCACAACCACTAGTAGACAGTGACAGCATACTTATATATAATAATAAATAAATCTTTGGGCTGGAGAGAGCAGGGACTGAGCAAGCTGAGCCAACCAGAGCAAGCAGGGTCAACTAGAGCAAGCAGTGGTCCTAAAAATCAATTCCCAACAACCAGATGAAGGCTCACAACTATCTGTACAGCTAGAGTGTATACTGCTATACATAAAATAAATAAATAAATCTAAGAAAAAAAGTTGTGTTGTGTTGTTAGAAACTTATCTTTTTTCCCCTTTTGCATGTAAAGTATTTCCAGAGTCAGACAAATACATCAAAAAAGTCCAAATTAGACTAGAAAATTTTTTATACCTCGATAAATATACATTATTAAGTTTTTGAGATAAGACTTTAGAATGGAATCTAAAAACTTATAAATGAATAAGTATAAAACTAAATAAAATTTCATTTAGTTTTATATTATTTTGTGTGTATGTCTTCATGCCATGCTACATGCATCTACTTTAATGGAGCTTATATTCCAGTGGATAACATAAACCTTTGCCAAATAATTACATGAGTGTTTTTAAATTTTATTTCTTATAATTGCTTTAAAAGAGAAGAGTTATGAATAATGCAGTATAAAAATCTAAGATATAACCAAGTGGGGCAGACTTTCATTGAGAATTTGTAACTAAACGATCTTATGAGCTTTTTAAATTATGTTTTCTATTTATTTTATGATTCTAGTAGAAATAAAATTATTAAATTCACTAATATAATAGTAATTATACAATGTTTTATGACAGGTTTTATTATCCCTAGTTCATAATTCCATTGGGAAAAAAGAAATGTATTTTTATTTCATTATCCTAATAATGCTATTCATAGGTAGCACACAACAGCTATGACCTATATATTACACTTATCTTTGATAACTTTCATACATTTATTTATTTATATATAATTGTCTTAGCTTTTCTTGTCAACCTTTGCTAGCCTAGAATCATCCTAAAGGAAGGAAAGCCATAACTGAGGAATTGCTTATATTACATTGACCTGTCAACTGGTTTGTGGTGGGTTGTCTGGATTGGTATTTGATATAGAAAGAACTAACATGCCAAAAGTAAGTATTTCTGAAAAGTTGAAGGTATCTAGTTAAGGATCACCTGGTCAATGAGCATGTTACAAAATAGCATTGTGTGTGGCTCCCAATATATTTCTTTGACTATGAAATAATTTCTTGATCAAAACTAATTCTGTGTGGAATAAAAAGCAAGGCCTGACTTCAAGTGTTTGTCATGAGTTTCTACCTTGACATCCCTCAGTAATAATCCAGGATTGAAAACTTAAATAAACCATTTTTTCTCTTTAGTTACATTTGGGCAGATTATCATAGCAACAGAAATAAAACTGGAAAAATATTGGACTGCTTACCTAAAAACAATAATATAATGGAACCATTTGCTATTTAATGTAGTATAATAAATGGATTATTTATTGAAAAGAAAATAAGATCTGAATATTAAAATAAGTCTTCATTGTGGTAAGTATATTGCTTTAACACTGAGTGGGAACACTAAGTTGGTTAACAAGAATGATCCTGAGTATTAGGAAAATGCCAGAAATGACATCTAATAGTTTACATTTGTATTTTATATGAAAGTATTGACATAATCACTCATATAAATGAACCATTAAATTTATGTCCCCACATCCATCTATAAGTCTAGCACCACAATATATTGGTAATAAGGACATTCAATTCTATATAATCTGTCAAAGGGTAGTGATTTGGCATTAGGATATATCTATATTCCATGGATAAGTAGTGAATCATGATTGCTTTTAATCCATGAAAACAGTAAATATATTTAGCAATTATATTCATTTTCTTCACATATCAATGTGTGTAGGGGAGCTTGGCTCCAATAAATACTTTACTTTATACATCAGTTTTGAATAAAATGATAGTCTACAATTTTTTAAAAGAGTCACATGCCACCATAGTGTTTGGGTTTGGTAATTGTATATGGGAAGGATCCCCAGGTAGGGCAATCTCTAGACTGTCCTTCCTTCAGTCTCTGCTCCACACTTTGTCTCTGCAACTTCTTCCATGGGTATTTTGTTCCCCTTTCTAAGAAGGAGCGAAGTATCCATACTTTGGTCTTACTTCTTCTTCAGTTTCTTGTAGTTTGTGGATTGTATCTTGGGTAGTCTAAGCTTCTGAACTAATATCCACTTATCAGTGAGTGCATAGTATGTGTGTTCTTTTGTGATTGGTTTACCTCACTCAGGATGATATTCTCCAGATCCATCCATTTCCCTAAGAATTTTATAAATTCATTGTTTTTAAAACCCGAGTAGTACTCCATTGTGTAAATGTACCACATTTTCTGTATCCATTCCTCTGTTGAGGGACATGTGGCCTTTTTTCAGCTTGATAGGAGCTTGATTTAGCTGTCTCCTGAGAGGCTCTGCCGGTGCCTGACTAATACAGAGTGGAGGCTCACAGCCATCCATTGGACTGAGTACAGGGTCCCCAATTAAAGAGCTAGAGAAAGGATCCAAGGAGCTGAGGGGGGGGGGGTTGCAGCCCCATAGGAGGTACAGCAATATGAACTAACCAATAACCCCAGAGCTTCCAGGGACTAAACCAGTAAACAAAGAATACACATGGTGGGACTCATGGTTCCAGCTGCATAGGTAGCAGAAGATGCTCTCGTCAGTTATCAAGGGCAAGAGAGGCCCTTGGTCCTGTGAAAGCTCTATGCCCCAGTGTAGGGGAATAACAGGGCCAGGAAGCGGGAGATGGTAGGTTGGTGAGCAGGGTGATGGGGGAGGGAATAGTTTTTTTTGGGGGGGAGAGGAAACCAGGAAAGGGGTTAACATTTGAAATGTAAATAAAGAAAATATCTAATTAAAAAAAAACTCACATACTAATGAGCTATGGGAAGGCATCATATTAGACACCTGGGAATAATAACACCTGGGAAGAACTATCTTTTCACTGTTAGATGATGTCTCAATGAAGTAACAATCCATAGTCTATATCTCTGCTTAATTTTTTCAAAGGATACTAAATAATAAGCAAGAATTATAACTCACTCAGTGGCATTATAATTTATGCACCTAAAATGTTCTAAAAATTATGGAAAGCATGTTGTATATATTCTATTAATTAATCATTGTAAGATGCCCTTTGAAAGTTGTACATCTTTATCTCCTTATTTTCTAAAACATATATTTATGTAGATATATTCTCATGTAGGCCAATTTGGCCTTAAAGTTCAGAGCCTTCTGCCACATTCTCTCCAGTACTGGACTTAAGGGGCATGTGCTACCATGTCCTCCTTTTATAACTTTTTAAAAATAATTTCAGGGGTCTCTTGGTGTTTGGATCACTTATTACCACACAGTCTGTTACTATTCCCCATTGCTTAAAATGGCTCCTCAGACTCTTATTGGTTGTTTTGAAGAGATCTATGGGTTTTGAGTTTGTTATACCACTGTGGAGGAAATGGATACTGCTTTGAATGCAAGACCACAAAAGGTGGATGGAAGAGTTGTGGAACCTAAGAGCGCTGTGTCTAGGAAGGTTCTCAGAGACCAGGTGTGGGGCAGTGGGCAGTTCTGACAGCTGGAATCCAGTGAAACAGCCACTTGAGAACCCCTGAGACCCACTGAGCAAAGTAAATTTGTTCACAGGGGACAGTAGGCATTTGGTGATAGTTCCTGAGACTGATGGCTCAGATTTCAGCCTAAACCCCTCACAGCTGCCCCTGCAGGAGATGTGTGCTCTATCAGGCAGACAATACCTCAAACTCCCAGCATTCTAGCTGGACCTTACGCACAGTCATCTGACCACAAGCCAGGTTTGCCACGCCCCATACAATCAAAGGGGTGGTTTGCCCCCTCCTCACTCTCTTGTTCTTACTCTTGCTCTATTGTTCTTCCCTCTCTCACTCTCACTCTCTCTTACTCTTGCTCTCTCTTGCTCTTTGTTCCTCTCTCTTGCTCTCTTACTCTTCTCTTCCTCTTAATCTTTTTCTCTCTTGGTTTCTTGCTTTCTTACTCTTCTCCTCTTACTCTTGCACTCTTACTCCTCACTCTCTTGCTCTTCCCTCTCTCACTCTCACTCTTACTCTTGCACTCTTGCTCTCTTGCTCTCTCCTTCTCTTGCTCTCTCTCTCCTCTCTGCTCTTTGTTCTCTTCTCTGGCTTTCTCCATCTCCTTTCTCTCTCTCTCTCTCTCTCTCTCTCTCTCTCTCTCTCTCTCTCTCTCTCTCTCTCTCTCTCTCCTTCCTCTCCCTTCCTTCTCTCTACTCAACCAGCATATCCTATCCTTCCTATAATAAAGTAACTCATTTATACATTGTCTCCTTTTTAATTAAGGCACTGTGCAGCTAACAGGTCAGCCCCTGGGAGAGAGACTCGGGCCTCAACAATAGGCCTTCTGCCTCCAGGGAGAGAGAAAGAGCCTCAGGCAGGCCTCAGCCCAGCCCAGCCCCACGCCCCCCCCCCCCCCCCCCCCCCCCCCCCCCCCGCTTTTGGAACAGCAACCAGGTGCCCATTTAACTGTGAAAAAGATCTTTTTTGGTGGTATTTAAGAAGACACAGAACAACATCACCTACAAGGTTATTTTGAGCAGTATGGGAAAACTGAAGTGATAGAAATGATGACTGACAGAGGCAATGGGAAAAAGAGGGGCTTTGCTTTTGTCATCTTTGATGGCCATGACTCTATAGATAAGATTATTATTCTGAAATACAATACTGTAAATGGCCGCAACTGTGAAGTAAGAATGGCTCTGTCAAAGCAAGAGATGGCTAATGATTCATCCAGACAGAGAGGTCAAATTGGTTCCAGAAATTCTGGTGGAAGTAGTAGAGGCAATTTTTGTGGCAATGACAATGTTGGTAGAGGAGGAAACTTCAGTGGTCGTGGTGGCTTTGGTGGTAGCCATAGTGGTGGTGGATATGGTAGCAATGGGGATGGCTAAAATGGATTTGGCAAGGATGGAAGTAATTTTGGAGGTGATTGTAGCTACAATGATTTTGGCCATTACAACAATAAGTCTTCAAATTTTGGACTGATGAATGGAGGAATCTTTGGAGGCAGGAGCTCTGGCTCTTTTGGTGGTAGAGCCCAGTACTTTGCTAAACCATGAAACCAAGGTGGCCATGGAGGTTCCAGCAGTAGCAATATCTATGCCAGTGGCAGGAAACTCTAACTACATACACCCAGGAAACAAAGCTTAGCAGGAGAGGAGAGCCAGAGAAGTGACAGAGAAGCTTCAGGTTACAACCAATTTGTGAACTCACCCAAGCACAGTGGTGCCAGGGCCTAGCAGCTACAAAAAAAGACACGTTTTAGACAATACTCATGTGTGTGGGCAAAAACTCCAGGACTGTATTTGTGACTAATTGTATAACATGTTATTTTAGTTTCTGTTCTCTGGAAAGTGTAAAGCATTCTAACAATAGGTTTTACTGTAGACCTTTTTCACCCATGCTGTTAATTGCTAAATGTCAGATCATGACGATGACTAAATATGTCTTTTTTTTTAATGTGCTTTGTAAAATTAGTCTACTCTGAAGTCATCTTGGTAAACTTCTTTAATGGTGTGAAGTTAGAACTTCTTCAGGGTGGTGCCAAGTTCCATTTGGTATTTATTTACAATTGGAGTAAATTGAGTAGAGAAGTCATTGTCTTCAAAAACTTTGGTGTTGTTAAACTGCCAGTTACTGTTGCAACATTTAATGAGTTTCACCATTGAAAGCATCATCTAAGCAAGGTCACAATTTGTTTATAAAATGGGTGTTGGCATACTCTATGCAATATCAAAATTGAATAATGGTATCAGATAAAATAACAGATGGGAATGAATCTTGTGTATCCTCCATTTTCATGTGTGCTCAATAAACAATTTCATTCTCTTGAAAAAAGTGATTGGTAAACATTCATATATCAAATTCAATATTTATGGATTTTCTACATTATGAATTTTCATTTCTTGAGATAACAAGAAACTAGAGACAAATAAATTGAATCATTAAAATGACATAATGAATTGATTATTCTCTGGAAAATATATTTATAGTCATTAAAAATTTTCCTTATCACTGTCTTTAATATTTAGATGTAGATTATATTTCATAGTTTATAATATTAAGGACTATAACCCACTTGGGGATGAAAGGGTTTCTTTTATCTTGCAAGTTATACTTGATCATGCTGGGAAGGAGGAATTCAAGGTTAGACTTATATGCAGGAACTGATGCAGAGATCATGAAAAATGTTTCTTACTAGTTTGTTCAAACTTCCTTTGTTTATATAGCCCAAGCCCATATGCTCATTGACAACACTGCCCTAGGTGAGCAATAATTTCCTCCATCAAATCAAAATAAGGAAAAAAACAAAAACAAAAACAAAAAAACCTCACAGACAGGCCCACAGGCATATCCAATGGTGGCAATTTCTCAATTAAGATGACAACTGAAGCTATTTATGACAGGCATCTTATTGGAATCCTTACAAAGATTTGGTTTTAATGAATATGAGCTTCAGATATGTTTTCTCATTTAACCCTTTATGATTTGACAAAGTTTAACTTCTTCAGTTTTAACTATGACAAAATATCGTATTATATCATGGCTCCCCTACAGCTATCTTAAACAAATCCACCTTTTACTATTATAAATGTTATTCAAAAGTATTTCAAGTGTATTGTCTATAAAGCTATAAAAAGTAAGGCTTTATTTGTACAGAATTTCATGCCAATACATTAGTAATTCCTATACAGAGTGAATATGAGCTAGCTGGTTATAGGGATGAACTATAGAAATACTAATGATAAAGAGATATTATATTTAAAATAACACATACCAGTGCTTAAGTCATAGAAAAATAGAAATGAGACAAAAGTCAAGTTGTTTTGGGAAATCAGGATAACAAAGGGTGTAGAGAACAGTCTGGGAGAGGACAAGAGTGACTTTCTGAACTATTGTTTCTACTTTATATTCTAAGATTTGTTTATGTGGTGCATTTAATTCGCAGTTACTCAATTAAGATTTTTATATTAGTCAATCTGTTAATTTTACTAAAACGGAAAAAAAAAACAACTAGAATTTCAAAACATTAGTTTTAAAAGTTTGGGCTTTAAATGTGAAGCCCTTTGAAAAAATTTTTGATAATTTCCAATTTTATTATAAAAATAGTACCTGATAAATGGATCCAGAATAGAAAGGTTTCAAATTAAAGAAAGTGCTTTTTTATATAGACTTCATATTCATTGCCCATCTAAAAAATGATTTTTCCATGATGCATAAGGGATATTTTGTATTTTCTATGTTCATAGTATCACATAGAACCTGCTGGACTAAATTATTTATTCAATAAATAAATGAATATAGTATCTTTATCCATTTTTTTTCCGCAAGGGAAGGCCTCTCCTATAAAACAGTATTCCTACAAGGTTTTCAAGGAGTTTATTCAGTTATCCTAGAAATAAATATCTCTTGGGACAAGTTGTCTTACCTTGAACAAAAAACTTCAGTAAAGAAAGATTGCAGAAAAAAATATGGGTGATTTGCTATAACAATGCCCTGATTCTTAAGACTAGGTCACCCTACCAAAAGAGTTACATCTATATTTGTTCCTCTGGCAAACTTGTCAACTTACTGCAACAGAAAGGCTACCTATCCTTTGTGTGCTAATAAACAGTCCAGTATGCTATCTCTTTTCTGCCTCCTGTCCTTTTAAGATGCCTCAGAATTTTAACACAAGCAAGATATTAACTTTGACTTGAGTAAATGCTTTCATATTTCACCTGACTGTAGACAATCAGGTTAGTAACACTGCATCATTAATCACATTAGCATATGTGAACAGGAATCACACCATCAATATGGACATCATTGATTGTGGGCTTTGACTCTAGTGATAACAAATTAAGCATTTCTTTTTTCTTTTGGATATAAATCTTTTATCAGAAAGACTTTATAATTTAATGATAGAACTAATTATTCACTACTAGTTGTCACACTGTAACAAAATATGGAGAATGGAGAGGGAGGGGAAATAGAGGGAAGATGAAGAATATGAGTGGAAATAGAAACATCTATCAGAGTGAAAGAGTAGGAGTTAGACTAAGTCCCTCATAGGCAGACATAGGAAAAAGGAATATGATAAGATAATAAAAATGATGAACTTCCAATCTGTCTGACTTCTTGATCTCCTTCATGACCTGAGACAAAAATCTGGCATCTTTAAATAAAGGCCAGGATGGCTTTTTATACAGCCAGTAGACCAGTCTGACAAGTTAAATGCAAGACAAAGATATGTTTACTGCAAACTTGTCTGTCTCTGAAATTGTCCAATTAGGGGTAAAATATCCCATTAAAAAATGGTTATTAGTCCAGAAGTTCAGAATACAGGAAGAAAAACCCACAAACAACAAGAAACTCAAGAGGAAGGAAGACCAAAATGTGACATTTCATTCCTTCTTCAAAGGGGAAACAAAATACCCAAGGAAGGAGTTGCAGAGATTAACTATGGAGCAGAGAGTGAAAGAAGGACAATCCAGCCTGATATAGCTGTCTCCTGAGAGGCTCTGACAGTACCTGACTAATACAGAAGTAGAGGCTCACAACCATCCATTGAACTGAGTACAGGGTCCCCAATGAAGGAGTTAGAGAAAGGACCAAAGGAGCTGAAGGGTTTGCAACCCCTTAGGATGAACAACAATATGAACTAACTAGTACCCTCAGAGCTCCCAGGGACTCAACCACCAACCAAGGAGTATACATGGTGGGACTGATTGCTCTGATAGCATGTGTATAGTAGAGTACTGCAAAGTCGATCATCAGTGGGAGGAGAGGCCCTTGGCCTTGTGAAGGTTCTGTGCCCCAATGTAGGGGAATGCCAGGGCCAATAAGTGGGAGGAGGCAAGCAGGGGGAGGGGGGAGGCAACAGGGGTTTATTCTTGTTTATTTTTGTTTTGTTTTGTTTTTAGTTGTTTTTGGAGGGGAAACTGGGAAAGAGGAAATCATATGACATATAAATAAAGAAAATACCTAATAAAAAAAATCCTTAACACTCTTCCCATAAAGGATGGTGTGGGCAGCTTTCTGGGACTCCTTTCTGCTTTCCTAGGGTACTTTTTTCTCTGTGTCTAATTCTGTGTGTGCACTTCATTACTTCAAATTATAGCCTTTCATTACAAACTGATTCTTTCTCCTGATGTTTGCTGTAACTGAGTGATCCTTCCCATGTCCAGCCAGCTACCAATCCTGCCAATGTATACTACTCAAGATTTTTCTTACTTTTTAATTCCTTAACTGGCAGAGAAAAGGAACCAAATCAAGACCCCTAGTGTGGCCTGAGGACAATATGGAATATGTCTCTTTCAAATGGAGGTGGAATAAATGTCAAGGTAAAACTACCAAGTACACAGTTTTCTTGCCTCAGCTCCTAGTGCTGAGATTATAGCAATGAGATAAGCAACATATAAGAAATACTTTGAAAGTGGTGTTTCAGCTACGTTGTATACTTTCCTCTTCTAATCTTCATACCTGTTCAGATATCTGAAATGTGTACTTAAAAACCATGTCATTTCTAAAACATATATCTTATACCTTTAAACTAATAACAAAAGTCCAAAAATGTTTGCTATATTAGGGAAATAGATGCTTATGTGTTCAGATTGCTGTAGTCAAGTCTGTGTTACACATATGGTACTTCAATTTCTAAGTAAAAGAAATAAATTTATGGTTTGGGGTTCAATAAAACTAAATGTAGCATTGCCATTTACTAAGAAATAAAAGATAGCTGAAATGCTATTGAACTTGGGAGACATAACTTCTTTTCCAACCTGGGTCTGGAGACTGATCCTCAATAAACAACTTAAAAGAACAAAATTAAAAGTAGAAATTAGGGGAAATCTCAGAGTTGTTTTGATTTGCATTTCTCTGATGACTAAGGATGTTGAACATTTTTTAGGTACTTCTCAACCATTCCGTATTCCTCAGTTGAGAGTTCTTTGTTTAGCCTTGTACCCCATTTTCAATAAGGTTATTTGGTTCTCTGGAGTCTAACTTCTTGAGTTCTTTGTATACATTGGATATTAGCCCTC
>NC_045030.1:115824990-115843290 GCF_008632895.1 Mastomys coucha
TCTGAGATCTTCTTCTATTTCTTTCTTCAGAGACTTGAAGTTCTTGTCATACAGATCTTTCACTTGCTGAGTTAAAGTCACACCCAGGTATTTTATATTATTTGTGACTATTGTGAAGGTTATTGTTTCCCTAATTTCTTTTCTCAGCCTGTTTGTCCTTTGTGTAGAGGAAGGCTACTGACTTGCTTGAGTTAATTTTATATCCAGTTACTTTGCTGAAGTTGTTTATCAGGTTTAGGAGTTCTCTGGTGGAATTTTTGGGGTCACTTAAGTATACTATCATATCATCTGCAAATAGTGATAATTTGACTTTTTCCTTTCTAATTTATATCCCTTTAATCTCCTTTTGTTGTCTAATTGCTCTAGCTTAAAAAAATTAGAAAGTAGGAAATATGGACACATTGGGAAGAGGGGCTAAAAGGTCTAGAAAACATATTGGGCTTCTGAATTTAGTTTAAGAATTTAAAGACAGATATATTCCATTTTGTGCCAACTCTGGCAGATCCATCTCCTTCTCCAAGCATGAGTTTCCTAAAGAAATTCCTTTTTTTTTTTAAATTGTCCATTGTTTCAATAGTTTGCTATTTAGACCAAGAAATGCTAGTTGATCTTTAGAATATCTCCTGTTTGGCCTGATCTAAAATAAAACTTGATATTTTCCATGTGGAGTCTGTGATAACTGTTCATTGAGTACTCTAGTACAGATGGAAGATATTTACACCATTTAGAAAGCCTATTTGGTAAGTTCACAGAGAGCTTTCAACTCTATAATTGTACAGAGATATTTTATATTGTATGAGGACAGAAAAAAAATAATATTTAAATATCATATATTAATATAAAAGTATCAGGGTTGAACACAGATACATATGAGAAAAAATTGAGTGTACTCATGTACTTGTACATGTATGTGTGTGTGTGTGTGTGTATACATTTGAAAATAATAATTAAAGGGCAGATCTTGAATTTAAAAGGATGGGACATGAAAGTATTTGGTTCGAAGATAAGGAAGGCCAGGATTGATATAGATATAATATACTTCTCCAGAAGATCAAAATTGTTAAACAACAAAAGCCCCTAAAATTATTTTAAATAACCTTATATGATTTTATTATGTAGTTGGGACATACATGCATGTACACACAAACACTCAACTTTGATTTATTTTTTGCCTCATTGTTAAATACTTTTTGTTTGAAAATAATATACATACACATAATACATTTTAATAAAATCTACTCTTTATCCTCTCTGTTCCAATTTGTTGCCTATTCAATTTGAACTTTTTCCTGTTAGTTTTATGTGCTCTATCATTCTCTTTAACACACTGAGTTCACTTAGAGAAGTTAGTAGGAACATGGATACATGGTCATCCACAGGAACATGAACAGCATATCAACTTCCATACCCCAAAAGAAAACTGTTTGGTTTGTTGCTTGTGTATTTTGTGACAGCATCTCTTGGACACAAGGTTGGCCTTGAACTTTGTAGAGAATGATAGCTTTTATTCCCTGATCTTATTGCATTTGTAATTTTATAGGTGTCTTAAGTTCCTTTTCAATTAAAACATTTAAATTCAAGGATTCACAGGCACAATCAACCAGTGAAAAAAGTGAAGTGAGGACATACATAGAGGGGGGAGGGAGGGAGGGAGAGAGAGAGAGAGAGAGAGAGAGAGAGAGAGAGAGAGAAGCATAAAAAGGCACACTATAGTTCAGAAAACAAAGAGACTAAAGTAGCTGAAGTATACTCTCCCCTTAAGGATGAGGGTTAAAGTTTTTTTTGAGGAGTTTGCCTTCCATAAATTAGGATTGGTCAGTTCAAACATAAAATGGAAGCTGATAATACCTACCCACAATATTGAGATAAACATGTCCTGATTTTTTTTTTTGATGTGTGTGTATTTTTGAGTACACTATAGCAACATTGTAGCTCTCTTCAGACACCCCAGGAGGGGGCAGCTGATCCCATTACAGATGGTTGTGAGCCAAAATGTGGTTGCTGGGATTTGAACTCAGGACTTCTGGAAGAGCAGTCAGTGCTCTTAACCACTGAGCCATCTCTCCAGCTCCAGATTTTTACTTTAACTTGTATTTATCTGCCAACAGAAGGACACTACCAGGTGAAATCCACTATAACTTTGTGTTAAATTACCAGGCTCTTGTCTTGGATCTCTACAGTGAAAGAGTTATAACAGAGGATAACCTTCTTTGCTACAGAGCAGGGATCTATATAACTTTTAATTCGTCACTTCCACCTCTCATGTGCTGGGATTCTACGCTTGGTTTACCACACCTAGATTCAGTTTATAACTTACAAAAATTATTACCTTTCTCTCTGTTTTCTTTTGTCAAAGTGGAGTGACAGTATAATAGCAAAATAGGATACAATTTTCTATTAACATCTTCTAAGATGTATAATACTTGGCATTTTTTTAAATTAACTTGGGCAAAAAAACATTTTTAGCAAAATAATTTACTAATAAAAATTGGTTGTTCAATTATTTAATTAAATACTTCTGTGTCATTGTGAATTTGTGTCTAAATCATCACCATAAATGTACATTTATGTATGCATATAAGTATATTTTTCTCTGTATTTAAAATACATGAGCAAATATAATGAATAAAATATAAATACACATTTTCATTAAAGCACAAAACAGAAAATATTTAGTTTCTATGACTGGTACTGAACACAACTAGTAAGTAGATATTTATTTGATATATAAGAATATATCAAGAATTAAGAAAACATGTATAATGATGCATGTTTATGTTTCTAACATCTGACAAGTAGAGGTAGGAAAACCATAATTTCTAGGTAACCTTTTTGACAAAGCTAGTTCAGGCCTTCTTGTGCTACAGAATGGATTACTTTAAAATAGATAAACAGAAAGAAAGAAGGAAAGAAAGAAAGAAGGAAAGAAGGGGGCACAAATATAAAATGGTCATTGCTATGAAGATGTTTTCTATTAAATTGCATCCAACCTAAACATCAATTTTAATATTGCTAATCCTGTATTGTTATAGAAATGCAGGACATTATATTTCTAAAGATATTTTCCTATAAAGCCTTTATCTGCCCAAACATAATGTCAAAATTTCCATTCACATTTTAACACTGTAGGTAACTCACGATTTGCTCTCTCTGTAATTACTTAGAAGAAAATTAGTACCATAAATTTTTTCATTTATCATCCTATGGAGTTCTCATTTTTGATCTAGTTTTTATGAGCTTGCATTCAGCTAGAAGTTTATTATTATCCATTTATAAGTAGCCAACAAAATAGTAAATTATGCATTTAAAAGCCCTGCTGGCTGACATTTTTAAAGTTCACTGGACACTTTTTCTTTTTCCTGTAGCGGGAATGAGCTGCTAGCACTCAAGGTCTGCAATCTGATCCCCATTTAGACTTTGTTAAGAGGTAACTGCAATGAGCTTTTATGAATATTTCATGGCTAAGTGGGCCATACTTTGACACTGCCATTTTGTAGTCATTTGTTCTACATCTAAAGAACCCTTATAATCTAACAGATATATTCTGATAGTTATATTAAGCAGGATTAGATCTCACTTTCTTCAAAAAGACAACTGTGGTATTCATGCATCTTCAGGTCTGTCCTTTTTATAGTGTGTATACTGTGGTAGGCAGAATTGGATATATGACAATATGACAATAAGCCTAGACATTCCTAGTATTTATAAAACAAGAAACACACATACAAAAATACATTCCACACAAACAGAGATAATACATGACACAAGGTTTCAATCAAATATGAACCAAAAAGATACTTATGGAAATGTCAAATCTAAGAAAGGGAGTAGCTATTTGACAAATGAGACTTAACACAGTGCAAAGAAATAACAGTAACTTACCAGAATCCAGCCAAGGCCTGCTGTCTTATATTCCTTTTTCTGTTTCTGAATGATAATTTCTTGCTAGATATAGGACAGCAGCCCTCTCAAATGGCAACATTAGCAAATCATTTCATAAGAGGAGTTTTTGAAAGTAGTATTTTCTGAGCACCAACAGAGTGATACATGATCAAGTGCTAATCAAACCACACTTTGGCAGATTTTAAAATAAAATTTGATATTGCCTAAGACATGTGAAAATAACTGTAAAATATGCAAGTTGTATGAGTCATCAAAATGATTTCAAATGAAAGTCTTATTATTTCAGTGATGGATTAGTCTCAAATATGTCAATGTAAAAAGCCAAGATTTCATCTTAAAGAACTTAAGACTTCATAATAGACGTATTTATAATAGTCAGAACCTGGAAACAACCCAGATGTTGCTCAACAGAGGAATGGATACAGAAAATGTGGTACATTTACACAATGGAATACTACTCAGCTATTAAAAACAATGACTTCCTGAAATTCACAGGCAAATGGATAGAACTTGAAAATATACTGAGTGAAGTAACTCAGTCACAAATTAACATACACAGTATGTACTCACTGATAAATGGATATTAGCACAAAAGTTCAGAAGACCCAAGATTCAATTCACAGACTATATGAAGCCCAAGAAAAAGGAAGACAAAAGAATGGAGAAAAATTGTAGAACAGAGACCATCCAGAGACTGGCACACCTGGGGATCCATCCCATGTATAGTCACCAAACCCAGACACTATTGTGGATGCCAGGAAGTGCCTGTTGAGAGGAGCCTGATATGTCTGTCTCCTGAGAGGTTCTGCCAGAGCCTGACAAATACAGAGGTGGATGCTCCCAGCCAACCATTTGACTGAGCATGGGGACCTCAATGTGGAGTTGGAGAAGGGAATGAAGGAGCTGAGGGGGCTTGTAGGCCCATGGGGGGAACAACAGTGTCAACTGACCAGAACCCCTGGAGCTACCAGGGATTGAACCACCAACCAAAGAGTACCCATGGAGAGACCCATCATTCCACTTGCATATGTGGCAGATGATGGCCTTGTTAGACATCCATGGGAGGAGAGGTCCTTGGTCCTAAGAGGGTTCAATGCCCCAGTATAGAAGAATGTCAGGCCAGAAAGGCTGGAATGGGTGGGTGAGTGGGAGAGCACCCTCAAAGAGGCAGGGGGAGGGGAGATGGGATAGGGTGTTTCCAAAGGGGAGACCTAGAAAGGGAAAAATAATTGAAATTTAAATAAAGAAAATATCCAATATAAAGAAAAGAACAACAACAAAAAGAAAATAAAAGATTGATTATTATTCTAGTGCCATTTTGAGTGACCATGGTACAGGTACATGCAATTCTATTATTCTAACATAGAAGTAGTTTTGTGAAGTTTGATTTTTTTTTTTACTGAAAAACATAACAAAACAAATAAACAACCCAAACAACTGGTGCAGACTATTAGCTAGCCTCAGAAGACACCCTCCCAAAGCTGTCCCTGGGAACTCAGTGGACTCAGGGAAATATGACCCCTCCACTGCAAAACCCCAACCTGCCAAATAGCACCCCCCTTCTGCCCAGTCCTTTCTACTGTGACAGACTTCTAGCTGGTCAGCTCCCTGGAAGACACCTTATCCGGAGGCATCCCAGAAGATTCTCTGTACTCAGAATATTTGTTAAGAGCTCTCCCAAATTCCCACAGCTGCCACTGGGATCCCAGTGGACTATAGGACCCATCACCACCTCAAACCCATGCCTGCCAAATACCACTCCCCTTCTGCCCAGTTCTTCCTGCTCGGACAGACTGCTAGCTAGTCAGCTCCCCTGAAGATACCTTGAAGCATCCAAGGAGACCTGTTAAATTCAGGGCATCTAAAACAACAGCCTGAGGCATCCCAGTAGATCTTTTGCACACAGAGCAATGGAGCAACTGGTCCCCAGCTTGTCTGCTCCTCTGAAGGCACCACAACTTGAAGCCATCCTAAGAGTTCCTATGTACACAGGGCAACTAGGTAACCATCTACACCACAGATTGAAGACATCCTGGGGGCTCTGTGGCATGCAAGCAACCAACCTAACAGACTGAAAGCCTCCCAAGAGTTCTGCTGCACAAAGGAAAACCAAAACCACAGTCAATAGGCCATCTTGGAAAACAACTTCACACAGGAAAACAGCTTAATTGTTCCTCTGGAGATCTAACAGTAATAAGGCCTCTCAGGAGATCTAATACAGCCAGAAAAACAGCCCAACAGCTTCTCTGTCCCTCTGAGGATCCTAAAATTGGAAAACCCCACAGGAGGTTTGCTACATCCAGGGCCACTAGCTTACCAGGAGATCAACCCAGGGACAAGAGAGGCAGACTACAGAGAAGGTCACCCAGACCAGCAAACACCAGGGATAACCAGATAGCAAGAGGCAAGTAAGACCATAAGCAGCTGAAACCTATATGTGGGCTTCATCAGAACCCAGTTCTCCCACTACAGCAAGCCTTGAATATACCAACGCACCTGAAAATATGGAAGCTGACTTAAAATCCTATCTTATGAAGATAATAGAGTCACTTAAGGCAGATACAAATAACTCACTGAAAGAAATGCAGGAACACACAGGTAAACAGGTAGATGCCCTTAAAAAGGAAACAAGTAAATCCTTTAAAGAAATACAGGAAAACACAATCAAACAAGTGAAGGAATTGAATAAAGTAGTCCAACACCTAAAAGTGGAAGTAGAAACAATAAAGAAAACACAAATGGAGGCAAACCTGGAAATGGAAAACCTAGGAAAGAGGTCTTGAATTACAAATGTAAGCATCACCAACAAGAGACACAAGAGATAGAAGAGAGAATCTCAGTTGTAGAAGATACTGTAGAAGAGATTGTAAAACCATAAAAGAAAATTCAAAACACAAATAAACCTGCAAGCCCAAAATATCCAGGAAATTCAGGACACAATGAAAAGACCAAATCTAAAAATAATTGGAATGGAGGAGAACAAAGATTCCCAGCTCAAAGGACCTGAAAACATCTTTAACAAAATCATCGAAGAAAACTTCCACAACCTAAAGAAAGAGATGGCCATAAAAGTACAAGAATCCTATAGGATACCAAGTAAATCGGACCAGAAAAGAAAATCCTCTCATTACATAATAATCAAATTACTAAATGCACAGAACAAAGAACGGATATTAAAAGCTGATTGAGAAAAGGGCCAAATAACAAGGAAAGGTAGACCTATCAAAATTATACTAGACTTCTCAACTGAGACAATGAAAGCTAACAGAGCCTGGTCAGAGTTCATGCAGACTCTAAGAGAATACAAATGCCAGCCCAGGCTACTGTACCCAGCAAAACTCTCAATAAGTATAGATGGAGAAACCAAAATAATTCAGGACAAATCCAAATTCAAAAAGTATCTATCTACCAATCTAGCCCTACAGAGGATCCTGGAAGGAAAACTCCTATACACGGAAGGTACCTACAGCAAAATAAGACAATATATTAAGCATCTCACAACAAAGCAAGAATGAAAGAACCACAAGCACATAAAGCCATCTACTAAAACAAATATAACAGGATTCAACAGTCATCTGTCTTTAATATCTCACAATATAAATGAGCTCAACTCACATATAAAAAGAGATAAGCTATTAGACTGGATACAAGATCCAGCATTTTGCAGCATACAAAAAACACACTTCAATAACAAAGACAGTTTATCTCAAATTAAAACTGTCTTCCGAGGAAATGGCCCAAGAAACAAGATCTCATTGCCATCCTTGATATCCAATAAAATAGAATTTCTACCAAAAGATATCAAGCATCATGAGGAAGGACACTTCATATTCATCAAAATTAAAATCCACCAAGAAAGTTTCAATTCTAACATCTATGCCCGAATTGCAAGGGACACATTCATAAAAGAAACTTTACTAAAGCTCAAAATTCACATTGAAATCTACACAGTAATATTAGAAGACTTCAAAACCCCATTCTCACTAGTGGACAGGTCATTGAAACAGAAATCAAACAGAGACACAGTCTAACTAATAGAGGTTATGAACTAAAAAGATTTAACATATATCTACAGAACATTTCACCTTAAACAAAATAATGTATCTTCTTCTCAACACATCATGTTACCTTCTCCAAAACTGACCATATAATTCATCACAGAACAACCCTCAACCAATATAAGAAGATTGAAATAATTGCATGCATCCTATTAGATCACCATGGCCTAAGGCTGGTCTTCAATAACAGCAAAAACAACAGGAAGCCCACATACATGTGGAAACTGAACAACTCTCTACTTAATGATAACTTGGTCAGGGAAAAAAATGAAGAAATTAAAGACTTCCTGCAATTTAATGAAAATGCTGACACATCATACCTAAACTTATGGGGCACAATGAAAACAGTGCTAAGTGGAAAAATCATAGCACTAAGTGTCCTGGTTAAGAAACTGGAGAGATATTAGACAAGCAACTTAGCAGCACACCTGAGCACTCTAGAACAAAAAGAAGAAAACACACACAAGAGGAATAGAAGGCAGAAAACAGTGAAACAGGGCTAAAATCAAGCAAATAGAAACAAAGAGAATAATACAAAGAATAAAGAAAACCAAAAGAATCAACAAGATAGATAATCCCCTAGCCAAACTAACAAAGGACCCAGAGGCAGTATCTCAATTAACAAAATCAGAAATGAAAAGGGAGACATAACAACAAAAAAATGAGGAAATTCAAACATCAATCATCAGATCCTACTACAAAAGCCTATACTCAACAAAACTAGAAGATCTAGATGAAATGGATGGTTTTCTTTTTCTGTCTTTTTTTTTTTATGGCTGGTTTTCTATATAGTCACCACATACCAAAATTAAATGAAGAGCAGGTATATTGTGTAAACAGGCCCATATCCCATACAGAAATAGAAGAAGTCATTAAAAACCTTCTAAACAAAAAAAGCCCAGGGCCAGAAGGATTTAGTACAGAATTCTACCAGACCTTCAAAAAAGACCTGATACCAATAATCCTCAAATTAACTCATAAAATAGAAACAGAAGGAACACTACCTAATTCATTTTATGAAGCCACAATTGCCCTGACACCTAAACCATATGAGCACCCAAATAAAAAAAGTGAACTTCTGAACATTCTCAATTATGAATATTGATGCAAAAATAGTCAATAAAATTCTTGCAAACCAAATCCAAATGTACGTCAAAACCACTATTCATCATGACCAAGTAGGCTACATCCCAGCGATGCAAGGTTGGTTCAGTATATGGAAGTCCATCAAAGT
This sequence comes from Mastomys coucha, assembly GCF_008632895.1. Lineage (NCBI taxonomy): Eukaryota > Metazoa > Chordata > Mammalia > Rodentia > Muridae > Mastomys > Mastomys coucha. Next base: position 115,834,186 of record NC_045030.1, read on the forward strand.
AATCCACTTTATGAACAAACTCAAAGAAAATAATCACATTATCATCACCTTAGATGCTGAAAAATCATTTAACAAAATACACCTCCCCTTCATGTTAAAAGTTTTGGAGAGATCAGAAATTCAGGGCCCATACCTAAACATAATAAAAATAAAAAAAAATATTGCAAACCAAAAGCCAATATGAAATTAAATGGAGAGATACTTGAAGCAATTCCACTAAAATCGGGGACAAGACAAGGATGCCCACTCTCCCCACATCTATTAAATATAGTACTTGAAGTACTAGCTAGGACAATAAGATAACAAAAAGAGATCAAGGGGATACAAATTGGTAAAGAAGAAATAAAGGTATCACTATTTGCAGATGATATGATAGTATACATAAAAACTTCAGCAAAGTGGCCTGATACAAAATTAATACAAATAAATCAATATCATTGCTTTGTGCAAATGATGAACAGTCTGAGAAAGAAATTTAGGAAACAACTTCCTTCACAATAGCCACAAAAAAGTATGAAGTATCTTAGGGAAACTCTAACCAAACAAGTGAAAAATCTGTATGACAATATCTTCAAGAAAGAAAGTGAAGAAGGTCTCAGACGCTCATGGATTGGCAATCTACAGATTCAAGGATATCCCCATCAAAATCTCCACACAATTCTTCAAAGTCATGGAAAGAACAATTCTCAAATTCATCTTGAAAGTCAGAAATGAAAGAATAGCAAAAACAATTTTTTAATTAGATATTTTCTTTATTTATATTTCAAATGATATTCCCTTTCCCAGTTTCCCCTCAAAAAACAAACAAACAAACAAAAACAAAAAAACAAAAAAAAACCTATTCCCTCCTGCTTCCCCTACTCACCAACCCATCTTCTTCTGCTACCTGGCCCTGGCATTCCCCTACACTGGGGCATAGAGCCTTCACAGGACCAAAGGCCTCTCATCCCAGTGATGGCCAACTAGGACATCCTCTGCTACATATACTGCTGGAACCATGAGTCCCACCACGTGTACTGTTTGGTTGGTTGTTTAGTCCCTGGAGTTTTGAGAGTACTGTTTAGTTCATATTGTTGCTCCTCCTAAGGGGCTGGGGGAATCACTTTCTGTGACCTCAAGTCCCACTACAGAGCGATAGTAATAAAAACTGGATGGTATTGGTACAGAGACAGACAGGTTTATGGATGGAAAAGAATTGAAGACCTAGAAATAAAACCACACACTTATGCACAGTTGATCTTTGACAAAGAAGCCAAAAATATACAATGGACAAAAGAAAACATCTTCAATAAATGGTGCCGGTCTAACTGGCAATCTGTATGTAGAAGAATGAAAATAGACCCATATTGGTCACCTTGCACAAAGCTCAAGTCCAAGTAGGTCAAGGACCTCAACATAAAATCAGATACACTAAATCTAATAGAAGAGAAAGTAGGAAAGAGCCTTGAACTCATTGGCACAAGGGAAATTTTCCTAAGCACTTTTCCAATGGCTCATGCTCTAAGATCAAGAATTGATAAATGGGAACTCATGAAACTGGAAAGCTTCTGTAAGGCAAAGAACATAGTCAAATAAATCACGAACCAACAGACTGGGAAAATTTTTCACTAACCCATCATCTGAGAGAGAGCTAATATCCAAAATATACAAAGAAGTCAAGTAGCTAACCTCCAAAAAATTAAATGACCTAAGTAAAAGATGAAGTACAGAGCAAAAGAGAATTCACAAGAGAAGAATCTTGAATGGGCGAGAAGCACTTAAAGAAATGTTCAAACCCTTAGTCATCAAAGAAATGCACACCAAAACGACCCCAATACTCCATTTTACACCAATCAGAATGGCTAAGATCAAACCCTCAGGTGACAACACATGTTGGAAATATTGTGGAGAAAGAGAAACACTCCTCTATTGCTGGTGGGATTGCAAACTGGTAAACCTCTCTGGAAATCAATCTGGAGGCTCCTCAGAAAATTGGAAATAGATCTACCTGAAGACCCAGCAATACCACTATTGGGAATATACTGAAAAGATGCCCCACCATGCCACAGGGGAACATGTTCTACCATGTTCATAGCACCCTTATTTGTGATACCTAGAAGCTGGAAACAACCCAGATGTCCCATGACAGAATAATGGATACAGAAAATGTGGTTCATTTACACAGTGGAATGCGGACATTCTGAGTTTTTCAGGCAAATGAATGGAAGTAGGAAATATCATCCTGAGTGAGGGAACTCAGTCCCAAAATGACATGCATGGTATGTTCTTACTAATAACTGGATATTAGCCAAAATGTACAGAATACACAGAACACATACATAAAGACTTCAATTTCAAATAAGTCAAGAGATAATGCCAAAAGGAAGAAACTATACATTGACAGTATACTGGCTACATTTATATCAACTTGACATACAAATTAGAGTTATCTGAAAAGAGAGAACCTCATTTTAGAAAATATCTTCATAAGATCCAGCTATAAGGTATTTTTTAATTAGTAGTTGAATAAGGAGTGCCCCCTGCATTGTGTGTGGGGCTGCCACCTCTGTGTTGGTGGTCCTGGATTCTATAAGAAAACAAGTTGAGAAAGCCAGGAAAAGCAAGCCAGTATTCAGCACCCCTCCATGGCCTTTTCATCAGCTCCTGCCTCTAGAATCCCTTCCTATTTATGTTGCTGTCCTGACTTATTTCAGTAATGAGCAGTGGTATGGAAATATAACTCAAATAAATCCTTTTCTTGTGAACTTGCAATTTGGTCATGTTGTTTCATCATAGCAATATGAATGAAATAGAATGCTGCAAATATCTATCTACTTGTATATATTTTTATCATTTATCACATATATACATATATATACATCTTTATAAAATAATACTATATGTAATTACTTAAAGCATATACTAAAAAAACACATAGAAAAAATAATTGTAGCTATTATTACTCTATCCTAATTAACAGGTAAAAAGGATTATACTGCACTGCACACTATATACTGCTCCTATTTAGAATTTCATTCAGAAATATTTTCAAAATTTGTAATGTAAATTATCAGAAAATAATTGCATTGATAATTGACACTTATTACCTATCAAAATTAAACTAAGAAACTATAGGAAAGCAGATATATCCTTTAGAGACAATGAGATTGAAACTGCTTGAGTATCTAGAGAAAGGAAAGCACAGGTGGATATATTTTAGTGCTGAATTTTATTTATTTTATTTTATTTTATTTTATGTATAGAAGTATGTACCTGTGTATATGTTTGTTTACCATATGTGTTCAGGTAAAAGAGGCATTGGCTTCCCTGAAATGAGTTACAGAATGTTCTGAGCCAATATGTTTGTATTAGGAACTGAACCCAGGACTTCTGTAAAAAGAGTAAGTACTGTTATGTACTATGCCATTTCTCCAGCCAATGTACTCCAAAATTTTCCTGCAGGGTTATAGAAAAAAAGCAGCAATGTCCCTAATACTGTTTCAAAATAAGAAAGGGAAGGGGCAGCTTCAAACTTACTTATGAAAACATTTATTATATATTGTCATAGTTAAAGTCTCTATTGATTTGATAAGACAGCATGGTGAAAAACAACTTTGGAGGGAAATTGTTTATTTCATTTTACACATTATAGTCCATCATCTAGGGAAGTCAGGAAGGAACTATGACAGTAGCCTAGAAACCAGAACTGAAACTGAGGCCATGGATGAACATTGTGAAGTTGCTTGTTTTCTATGGTTTGCTCAGTCTGATTTCTTGGACTGTTCAATAACATCTGGCCAGCGTGGCACTGCCTACTGTGAGTTGTGCTCTCCCATATAAAGAAATGTGCACCACAAGCACATTTGTTGGGATATGTTGTTAATTGATATACCCTTTGACATACTTTGTCTCTAGGTTGTGTCAAGTTGATGTAAGAGTAACCAGCACATGTATTTTTTTCTGATATGTGCAATCTAAAGGAAAATAAAAAATAAAAAAAAACATGAAAATAAAAGAACTGTTATGTGAAAAGAACAAATAGGATGGAAAGAAGAAGGAATACAGATGAGAAAATGGCAGCATAAGTGTGATCAAAGGATGTTAGTGCATGTATTCAAATGTCAAATGAAACACCTTACCCTGTACAACTAAAAATATAAAATGTTGGAAGTCCACATAATCATGTTCTAATATATGTAATAGCAAACATATTAATAAATCATAAAATGAGAATTCTATATGTAAAATACTGATTTGAGTATGAAGGCAAGCTAGATAATAAATTATTATTATCATTATTGTTGTTGTTGTTATTTTGAGTTTTTAAACTTTTATGTTGCTGTCTGTGTATAAGAAACTATGTCACATGAGTACAGATACTCTACAAAGCCAGAGAGATCAGATCCAGCTGGAGCTATAGATATAGGTGATTATGAGCTGCCTGATGTAGATTCTGAGAATCAACTAGAGTCCTGAGAAGAGTAGCAAGTACTCTTACCTGCTGTTATCTGTTAGTTTCCCAAATATATGTTTTGTTAAAATAAAGGCAACTTTTAATATGCTAGTAGATTTCTTCAATTCTTTTTAGAATTAACCACTATTCAAAGTAATACTACAGAAATTCAAAAGAAATGCATTTGTTCTAAATAAAAATAGTGTGGATTGAATTCATATTTAACCAAAAATAAAAAAAGCTATTATCATTGTCCTTCATTAATGACAACTAAGAGGTTAGTCTCCATTGACGAAGATGTCATACATTTTAGCTACAAGACATAAAGACATCATTTGAAAACAACCTAGAGATTTCTTCCCTGCTGGCTGACATTAATGGTGCTGTAAGCTGCTATAGAGGCCTCTGTGCAAGAAAAGATAAGAATGACCATACCCAATACTAGACTTGATGTGCTATGATACTGAGTACCCAGGCAACCTATATCTAATGTTACAATAGTGGCATGACATTTATGGGTTAACTAGCTGCATTTGTGCTAGTTTAGAGGTTTTCTCCACAGGAGAGAATTTAATGCTTGATACTATATTCCTGGTCATAAGCCCATGATCTGGGACTTCATAGGCCTTAGTCTAGAACTTGCTGTTGTCATTTTTACTTAATGTTCAGACACATCATAAGCTGTGTTATAAATATTTATGTTTTTATTTGTAGACCTGAACAACATTCAATATTGGTAAGAAAATATTTTTGGAATTAATAGTAATTAATAGTTCCATAACTCATCAAAGCACTGAGAATAAGAGAACATGAGATCAGCCTTAATTGGAAAATCTATATTTGCCAACAAATACCACCAAGGCTTAGGGAACATGGAGGAAAAGAGGAGTACTTGAAATTTCACCTTCTGGACACATTGTGACTGTTAAATTTATGTATTTATGCCAGCTATGGTAGCCTGAATATAAGTCATACAATATTAAGTAACCTAAATTCCTAGCATAGATAGAGTTGATTATCTTCAGGCTCTATTTGATTTTGAGGATCAGTTGATAGTTGCTGGGGAAGAAAATAAATAATCTTCAGGATATGGCTACTAGTTGGTCACATGTTCTCAAGTAGATGATTAAATATATACAAATGTGTAGCACTAACATGACTTAGTGAGTTAGGAATACAATTTTAAAAGATGTAAATTTGGTTGTAAGTATATTGTAATTATCTGAAGGGATGAAAGAGAAGAGGTAGATATGATCACATTATATCGTAGAAATTATAAAGTTCTCAAAAATAGAAAAAATGTATTTTGTACACAAATCTCCATGTAGCTCTTTAGATTTAAAAATATAAGAATGTTCTTTTATGAACTTGCTATCGTTATCTTTAATTTATAACTGAGGTCCATTGTGCATGCCCACAGATCTCAAGGATCTCAAGGTATGGTCTGTTGATCATATTCATGAATTTTTTAAAAATTTGTGGTTATGAATGATTAGTTTTTCTTTATTGTTTCCATCTAAGAATTTACCACTCCTATCTTCACTCCCTCATATTAGTTTTTTATTCTTGACCTTATATGTTAATGATGAATTCTACCATAGCCCTTTCCAGTTGTAGGCTTTTGCAACCTGCTCTATTATTATTACATTTTTACATTTTCCATATTAGTTCATGTTATGTTTGTTTTAGTTTTCCTGATTTGTTTCTCACATATATTTCTGATGACTTCATACTTAGCCTCCATTTTATAAGATGTCTTATCTAATTTGTTAATTATTTTTGACAGAAAATATTCAGACTCTGGTCAAATTGGTCTTCAGCAATTCCGTGTCTTTAGATTTGTGTACTGAGAAAATATCAACATTTGGAAGAGTCATATTATCTGTTATTTTATGTCTTTTGTTTCTAAATTATGATGTGCACATAAGTATATACACATATCATTTTTTTTTATGGAGAGTGTTCTTTGTGGGAAGCCTTCTCTTGGGTCAATAACTCTTGCTGCTAGTCACAATAGAAGAATCAGATAGCGTAATAAAAACACCAGTTCAGAAAGCTGGAAAAATGGCTTACATGTTAAGACCACTTTCTGCTCTTGCAAGAAACCTTGGCTTGGTTTTTCATGTCCTCATTTGAACATTCACAACCATCTGTAGTACCAGTCCTCAGGAATACAATGAGCTCTTTTGGTCTCCACAGGCACCAGATCTATGCATGATACATAAAATGAAAAGAATACTTTTAAAATCAAATCAAATGTATACTACATAATTAAATGTACTTGTGATTTAAACTAGGCTAGCCTCCATAAGTTCATAGATCTGAATGACTAGTCATCAGAAAATGGCACTATTTGAAATGTAGAACTAGGGCATCTTGGAGGAACTGTGTCACTGGGTTAAGGCTTAAGGTTTCAAAATAGGTAGGTAGATAGGTAGGTAGGTAGGTGGATAGATAGATGGATAGATAGATAGATAGATAGATAGATAGATAGATAGATAGATAGATAGATAGATACAGAGAGACAGAGAGAGACACACAGAGAGATTCCTAAGTCTGATTTCTTTCCTTTTCTTTCTTCTTTGACCACAGCTGCTAACAATAAGCAACCAACCTCCCTAAACGACCAACAACCACTCACAATCTTTTGTGATCCCTCGTATTTAGGTACACTTTGAAAATTTCCCAGAATTCCAAAATGTCACACAATCTCAGAAACTGTCTTGAAGTTGGAAAAAGCATGCTTCTGGTAAAGCATGAGGTACAACACAGTCAGTTGCTACAGATCATCCAAAGCAGCACCACATTTCTCCACCTATGATTAAAGTACATACTTAGAATCTTTCTGTGTTTTCTCAAAGAAATCAAAATTCCAGAATTCTCAAAAATGTCACTATAGGAAGCTATCAGATAAATATTTCTACTTATTAGGAAGGTAATAAAAATGTATTTGAAAAAAGAAGCCAAGTTTTGGCAACATGATTTGGCTGTTTTAGTCACATGATTCTGGCTTTAGAGTCAAGGATATAAGAAACAGGTTGTAGAATCTCCTCAGCAAAGAAAAGCTACTGAGTCCAGGTGTGTACTAGGGCTGTCTCTGTATGGAAGCCCAGAAATGTCATTGCATAAAGCTCTGAAAGTGACACCTGGATATTGTAGGAGACTCCAAAGTATTTGAGATGCCATACCATGACATACTGGTCAAGAACTGCTAACAGGATATGGGGCCAACGTAAGAGAGAGAAGTATGTTTCAGTCAACAAATCTAAAAGTAGTAGTATCTGAAGAGCCCTTTGACTGGGTTCCAGTCATATTTTGGTCTAGAGTTTCCTTCTTATGTTTTCCTTCTAGAATTGTAATGTATGCAATGTACCACTGCATGTTTGAAGTATATGGCATGCTTTTTAATTTTGTTATGCAGGTGTTAGTTACGAGATTATCTTGAGTCACAGAACAGACTTTGAACTTTGAATATTTTAATAGTGCTGGGAATGGGAATGTAATTGATTTTGAGGATTTCTAAAGTTTGACTACATATATATTTCATTATTATGTGGCTATAGGACTATGGAGGGTGTGAAATGTGGTAGTTTTGAAAAAAGTATCCCCGATAGGTATGATTGCTTGGTCACTAGGGAATGGCACTATTTGAAAGGGGTAGGAGTAGGAGATATGAACATGTTGGAGGAAGTATGTCACTGGGAGAGGGCTTTGCAGTTTCAAAAACCCAAGACAGAAACAGTAGTTTCTTCTCTCTCCCTGTTACCTCTATATCAGGATGCAAAACACTCAGCTTCCATGTCTGCCTATGTGCTATTATGTTCCTTGCCATAAGGACAGTGGATTAAATCTCTGAAACTGTAAGCAAACCCTGACTGAATGCTTTCTTTTGCAAGAGTTGCCATGGTCAAAGTGTCCATTCACAACAATACAACACTGAAAAAGATAGTACAAAAATAATGGAAAATATCAACTGAATACAAAGACTAGAATTGAAATCACTTAAGACACTTACTGTATGAATTGACAAATTCTCAAAGACTTGCTTCCAGAACTTGCTCTCATATGACAAAGGATGTTTCCATAGTTTTGGCATAGAAAATTTTAAGCATCAGGTGATTACCAACAAATTTCTCAAGTCTTTCTAGATTTTATGAAGTCATCAGATGAAATCAATCTATGCTTGTAGGGTATAGCCTGAGATCTTTAAAGATACTGTGTGTCCTGTCCTGGAAGTATAGGTCTCTGTCTTAGCAACAATCCTACCTCTTACTTTCACTCATTTAATCTCTCTATTTTATTTTATTTGGAGCTCTGTATTTTTGAATTGAAGCAAATACCCTTTTTATCTCTCTGTAGCATGGTTTGTTTCACACTTCCCACCCAACCAGACCTGTGTCTGTGAGTCTGATGTCCATTACAAACCAGTTTCCTGGGCCAAATCTGATGCCCTGTGTCACTGCTTACCTATTCACAGGAGAGAGGAAGTGTTTGTGGTTTGGAGATGGCAAAATAAAATGTTTCCTTTGCCTCCCAGGTAAAACATTTTATTGCATGATTTCTCTTAAGAAATCTTCTGCTGGGCAGTGGTGGCACACGCCTTTAATCCCAGCACTTGGGAGGCAGAGGTAGCCAGGCTGGTCTACAGAGTGAGTTCCAGGACAGCCAGAGCT
>NC_045030.1:115843300-115849661 GCF_008632895.1 Mastomys coucha
CCATTTCTCAAGCTAGGACAAAAAGCAAGGTTCCCTCATTTCAAAGCCAGTTTGCATTACACAAGCCTCCCAAATGAAATTAAGCTTATTTTTACAAGGTGTTTTCTATTAATCTTTTGCTTGCAGTGCCAGTGAGAGGAATGACACTTCTTCCTTAGGATTCTGTCTAGCACTCCAAGATAGAATCCACTGTTTCTTTTACAAATTTAAGGTTGAATGTATCTGAAATTTACCAGTTCTCAGTGTGCTGGCTATTGTTGCTTTTCCTTGACTTTTCATGCCACCCATCTTTTCATTCATCTGATATACTCACTACTCTTTTTCACATATGAGGAGACATTTTATAATGCTGGTGTATTTATACCACCATCTTACCTCTTCCTGGACACAGAACATTTTCAATAGACTTTGTAAACAGCAACTCAGCCTATCATTACAACAATTGTTTGACGTCTGTCCGTGGATATACAACAAGTGAGAAATTTAGTTTAACTTCTTTAGACTTTCAAAAATATGCACCTGATTTTTTAAAAGATATATTAGAATGTTGGAGAGTAAATGAACATAATACATATAAAATAAAAAGCATGGAAACTTACACTATTACGTAAACTTTCTCAATTGTGTATGAACTTATAAGGTATGAAAAATGATACTTTTCATTTTTAAGGTATTTTTAATTCACAAATGAAAGAAAATATGATTTATTTTGTCCAATTTCAGTTGTCAATATCTACTATTACAATTATTGCCATTACATTTATTATCAGCAAATAAAGAAATTAATCACAAAGAGGAGTTTAATTTATAGTTCAAATTATTTTTAATTAATTAATTAATTTTTACAATCCATATTTTATTCCCCCCATCCGCCCTCCAACTGCTCCATATTCTATACCTTTCTCCCCACCCTCTGTCTCCAAGTGGATGTTCCCACCCCCCACTCTACTTGACCTCTAAACTCCCTGGGGCTTCGAGTCTCTTGAGGGTTAGGTGCATCATCTCTGAATGAACACAGACTCAGCTGTATATATGTTAGGGGCCTCATATCAGCTGGTGTATGCTGCCTCATTGGTGATCCAGTGTTTGAGAGATCTCTGGCATACAGGTTAATTGAGACTGCTGGTCTTTCAACAGGGTTGCCCTCCTCCTCAGCTTCTTTCAGCCTTCCCTAATTCAATCCCAGGGGTAAGCAGCTTCTGTCCATTGATTGGTAGCAAATATCTGCATAGAACTCTTCAGCTGCATGGACACTTGATCTTTTAAAAAAAAAGCCAAAAATAGACAATGGAAAAAAGAAAGCATTTTCAATAAATGGTGCTGGTCTAACTGGCTGTCTATATGTAGAAGAATAAAAATAGAGCCATATTTGTCACCTTGCACAAAGCTCAAATCCAAGTGGATCAAGGACCCCAACATAAAACCAGATACACTGAACCTAATAGAAAAGAACATGGGAAAGACCCTTGAACTCATTGTCAGAGAGGAATAATTCCTAAACAGAAGTCCAATGGCTCATGCTTTAAGATCAAGAATTGATAAATGGAACCCCATGAAACTGGAATGCTTCTGTAAGGCCAAGGACATAATGAATAAGACAAATTGGCAACCTACAGATTGGGAAAAAATCTTCACTAAGGCCATATTCAAAAGAGGGCTAAATCGAAAATATTTGAAGAACACAAGAAGTTAATCACCAAACAAAACAAAACAAAACAAAAACAAACAAACAAACAAAAAACAATAAAAAAAATTGGGTATAGAACTAAACTGAGATTTCACAACTGAAGAATCTCGAATGGCTGAAAAGTACTTAAAGAAATGTTTCAAGTCCTTAGTGATCAGGGAAATGCAAATCAAAACAACCCTGAAATTCCACCTCACATGAATCAGAATGGCTAAGATCAACACCACAGATGATAACACATGTTGGAAAGGATGTGGTAAAGAGGAACACTCCACCATTGCTGGTGGAATTGCAAACTGGTACAACCATTCTGGAAATCAATCTGGAGGCTCCTCAGAATATTGGAAATAGATTTACCTGAAGACTCAGAAGTACAATTCTTGGGAATGTACCCAAAAGATGCCCCACCATGCCACAGGGGCACATCCTCCACTATGTTTATAGCAGCCATATTTGTGATAGCCAGAAGCTGGAAACAACCCAGATGTCCCAAGACAGAAGAATGGTTACAGAAATTGTGGTTCATTTACACAATGGAATACTACTCAAACAGTTGAAAGAATCAGATATATTTCAAATTATAAAGATAAAAATAGTTACCGCTAAAGGTCCTAACACTGGTACAATTAATTATGGAACCTTGTGGTCTAACAATAAAGTGGGTTTTTTTTTATGGTTTTTCGAGACAGGGTTTCTCTGTGTAGCCCTGGCTGTCCTGGAACTCACTCTGTAGACCAGGCTGGCCTTGAACTCAGAAATCCGCCTGCCTCTGCCTCCCAAGTGCTGGGATTAAAGGTGTGAGCCACCACTGCCTGAATAATAAAGTGTTTTTCTCTTAGTTTTTAATTCTAAAAGAAACCTTCACACAAGATGTTGAACTGATATTAAATACTTAGAGCAAATTTTCATGTCTGTGTAATTTCAGACTGGGTGGGATGATAAGTTCTAATTGATAGATTCTGACTTCTGGTGTCATTTTGATGACCTTTACTATGTTAACATGCTTAGTTTCTTGTGCATTTAGGTCTTGAATATCACATAGATAAACAGATGATATTATCTCATTTTCAAAGATAGGTACAAAACTTAAATTGGTGAAAATAAAAACAGTCTATAGTGACATAAACACTCTATATAAGATATTTTAATACAATAATTCAAAAACACTTTAATAAAATAATTAACATTTCCCACAATTGTACTATTTCTTTTTGTTGTTGTTGTTTTTGTTTTTTGAGACAGGGTTTCTCTGTGTAGCCCTGGCTGTCCTGGAACTCACTCTATAGACCAGGGTGGCCTCAAACTCAGAAATCCACCTGCCTCTGCCTCACAAGTGCTGGGAATAAAGGTGTACACCACCACTGCCTGACTATTTCTTTTTCTCTAGGGATTGACTTTCATTTTTATCATTTTAGTCATTGAGTTTGAAAGTTGAAAGTGTAATTGATATGTAAAGAGTCATCCTTTTAAAACATTATAATACTAGTAGTGATTTCATCTAATTAATTCAATTATCACCATGTAACTGATAAAAATATAATCATCTTAAAACATAAATACATTCAATATAAATAACTAATATGCAATTTATATACTATGTAAATAAGAGATATGAGATGTGTTCTAACACAGTGTTAAGAAATGATTTCTTGAATCCAGGTTGAAGATCTTATTTTAAATGTAATGTTCTAATTATATTAAGATTTTTCTTTTATGATAATAATAAATTTTAACTAGGATATTATAGTTTCCACAAAATTGTATCTATACTTATATAATATTTTAAAAACTAAAATATATTTTAGTATCTCACTATTATATATAACTTTCATTATTAAAAATACTGATATTTGAGAAATCATAGGATATATTTATTTTATTGTTCTATATTTTTAGTTGTAAAATCTTGATATAATTATTGGACAGAATTGTATCTTACTGTGTTATTGGGTTTTAGGGAAGTATAATTTTCGACTTTCTGAAGCAAAATTAAGTATTTGGTGTTCTGTTGAATGAATATCGCCTATTTTGTTTGTGTTGCCTTTAAAAGATTTGAACAAGGCTATATACTAGTGGCATAACCAAGAATGAGTTAAGTTTTTTTCAGAGCCTAAAATTTAAACTTTGTGGCAACTGTTAAATGAGTTTGTAAAATAATTGCCATATGTATTCTAGTAACATAAAAATAGACCTTTGTTTGACATAATATAGCCTTAAGTCCATATTCAAGGAGATAATGTAAGGTTTCATAAGACTTACTAGTGTAATAATTATAATGTATAAATGCAACTTACACTAATTTGGTAACAATTTGCTTGAAAAAACAAAAACAATAATTAGTAAAATGTTTCTATTAATTTGATTATATGTTTAATGTTCAATTATATGTTTTCTAAATTTTTTGACATATATTCCCTTATGTCAATCTGGACATATATGTTTAAGGAGTACATTAAAACAAAGATTGATTTTTTTTAAAGGGCACTCTGCAAAAATACATTTAAAGCAATACTAATATCATCAATTTAAAAGAATAATGACTGACAGCCATTACATACTGTGACTTTACTATATTCCTTCAAATTTCACTTTTGAATTTATTTTATTAAATTTATTCTCTATTGCTGAAATTAATACTAAAATCACATTTATATAAGTATTTGCTATTTTTCAGCATAAATTTATAGTGAGTAAAATAGATGTTTTTTGACTATTTAAACAGTGCCAAACACACACACACACACACACACACACACACACACACACACACACACATTCATATTCAGTACACTAACTTTGTTTGGTTTTTTTACCTAAATTTCTTGATTCTTGTGTTATTTTACAGATATATAAAACATACATACTAGTCCAATGTTTTTCTACTTAGTCCAATAGTTCTATACTCTAGTAAAGAATATTAATTGTAGTCTTTACATCAAGAATCAGGCATGTTTGATTTAATGTTAAAGTGACTACCTCAATAACATTCTTTATCATATAATAGACAGAATAATTCCTATAAAAATTTCTCAGAAATAAATAATACTAATAAAAACAAAGCAATAGCAAAACCCTTTATCTTATTACTCTATCTGGCCAAAGGGGTTTTCTTTACTATATAGTCTGATTTTTATGTCACCCAATATAATTGACTAGCAATACTTTTAGCTTTTCACTCTATGATTCTGAAATTTATTAATTTCTCAATTTTGTTGTGATATAATTAGTATTTTATATTATTAATAAAATATGTGCAACTCTTTCTGAAAGTATAATTTTTAGGAAAATATTAAACAGCAATTTCAAAATGATGATATATGTTGTCTATATTGCTTGACAAGTCATGATTCTAATAAGCATTGTCACCACCACATTAACTATTGCAATTTTACCTCTTATTCACCAAAATATATATTTGTGTTATATTTCAAATTAAGACAGTCACTACAATCAATATCATTTTAGTTTGGCTTTGAAAATAGATGAAATTCTGTTTAAGTATCATGTAATCAATAAGGCCTACCTCAGCAGGCATAAATACCACATGTCCACTTTATCTTGCTACTTACAAACTCCTTTACTATGCTATATAAATGTGCCTACCAGTTGTTGTCATCTATCAACTGTATAATACACCTGAATTTTACCTCTGGCCAATTAAACATACTAACTCAAAACTGATTAAAATCACAAATGTAAGCCAGGCAGTGGTGGCTCACTCTAACCCCAGCACTTGGGAGGCACAGGCAGGTGGATTTCTGAGTTTGAGGCCAATGTGGTCTACAGAGTGAGTTTCAGTACAGTCAGGTCTATACAGAGAAACCCTGTCTCAAAAATAAAACAAAAAACCCAATCACAACAAAAAAATCAAAAATGTAAATCCTGAAAATATAAAGGTAGTAGAATAAATGTAGAAATATATTTCACATTATATTGGTTAAAGACAGCTTATTCTAAGAACATATGTAATGAAAGCAAATCAAATGTGATGACAGCAATCAAGGAAGTGTGAATGGTAAATGGAAGTATCAACAGAGAGTAAAACAAGAACTCTACTAATGGGAAGAATTATTTACACATACAATAAAATGTTCAAAAATTATTAGAAAATAGCTGAATAAAAATGGAGAATAGATCCAAATAAGCATTTTCCAAAAGAAAATTTACAAAAGAGTAAGTATATAACAATGCTAAATATCAGAGAAGCATACACAAAAATACCTATGAGATATGAATTCATCCCATTACAAACATGTTCTAGTTTGGTTTCTATTGCTGTGATAAAGAACATGACCAAAAGCAGCATATGGTAGAAGTTGTTTTTGGCTTATGGTTATGAAGTAATTAGAATTCATCAATGCTGAAAGCATGACAGCAAGTCACAGTTTTGGTGGTCAAAGCAGAAAGGTGTGAACTTACATCTTTAATGACAAGCACAAAACAGAGAGTGGATATTATATGAGAACGTAAGCATTAAAACCTGTCCATTAGAAGCATACTTCCTCTAACAAGGCCCCTGTTCCTAAAACTCCTTAAACAGTACCATCAATTGGGGAGCCAAGTGTTCACTACAAGAGTCTATGCAGAATATTATCATTCAAAAAATCACCCTCAGAGCTCCCAGGGTCTCAACCACCAACCAAAGACTGCACATGGAGGGGTCTGATTGTTCAG
>NC_045030.1:115850027-115879130 GCF_008632895.1 Mastomys coucha
TTGTTTTTGTTTGTTTCTTTGTTTTTTGGAGGGGAAACTGGGAATGGAGAAATTTACATGTCAATAAAAAAAATCACAAAATTCTAGTATCAAAAATTCTCACATTATATTAAATTCTCACAGTAACTAGTATGGAGGTTACTCAAAAATTATATACTATTGTAAAATTTTGAATCCTTATGCCTTATACATTGAAAAGTAATTAAATCAGTATGATGAAGGGATATCTGTATTCTCTTTTTTATTATGCCCTTGAAGTTTATAATATACTAAAATGGTAAAGTAAATGTGGAACATATATAGAATAGAATACTATCTAGATGTAATGAATTAATTAAATGGTATCATTTGCACCTTGTATAGAATTTGGGACCACTTTATTTAGTGAACTAAGGGATACAACTAAGTAAGTTGATTTTATAGAAGTTGGAGTAGAATGATGATGACTAAACATTGAAGAGATAGAAGTAATGGAAAGACTGAGAGGGGTTAGCAAATGTTATTAAGTTTCAGCACTTTAGAAGTAGAACATCAGTGTGTACCACAGCACAATGGAGCTTATAGACAATAATACTGATTTCTTACTTTTCTAGTAAAGTGTGAATATTGTGAAAGTTTTTCCCAGGAAGAAAGAAGCGTTGTAAGAGATAAATATATTTAACCAGATTTAAATATCCTTCAATATATCCAGGATAATAACATGCTACACTATTAATACATATAACTTTAATGATTTTATGCATCAGTTAAAAATAGCAATATAAATTCACAAAAATGTGGAGGTGTGTGATAAAACAATTTTGACATTCTTTTCCCAGTAGAATGTTAAACTCAAATATGTTGTGCTTCTTATGTATGAGTAATTTCCCCACAGACACCACTTGTATCTCTTCTCATTTTTGTTACTATTAAACTTTGCATGCTTAAATCATTTTCTGGTTTGTTGCCCCAATAACTTGTACACTGTACAATATCATAATCATATTCTTCTTAGGAGATTTGGCTGCCTTTATTCTGTTAAACTTTAGTTTGGTAAAATAAGAAACTAATTTGTTTTAGGCCATTATTTGCAAGAAAAGCAGTGAAATGTTTTCTTCGGTATATCCTAACAACATGATGGAAATAGAACTTACATGTTGTATTTGAAATGGAATTATTAAAGGGTACTTTCATTTGTCCTTCTAATTTACCAGGTAAATTTCAGAATTGTTTAGATTTTCAGAACTATGTTCGCTATGCAAAGCTGGATAGTATTTTTAGTCTTGTTAAGTTCCTCATTGGTTATGAGACAATTATGTTTATATCTTACAATCTTTCAGATTGTCTCTTGTATGAAATGTCTATTTGCATAGTTTAATTGGGTTATTAGAAAATTTAAATGTTCCATAAGCTTCCCAATTAGAGACTAAATACATGAGCCTATGCAGTACATTCTTATTCTTATTCACAATACAATAAGGGATGTCTTAGTTTTTACTCTACAGATATAAAGAGGCACCATAGCCATGGTAACTCCCATAAAAGAAAGCATTTAATTTGGGAACTCCTAAGAGTTTCAGAGATTTAGCCCAATATCATCATGGTAGAGAGGTTAGTGGCAGGCAGGTACTGGAGCAGTAGCTGATAGGTAACATATTTATGAATAGGTAGCAGGGAAGAAAACAGTGACTGGGTCTGGCATAAGCTTTTGAAACTTCAAAGTCAATTTTCACTGACATACTTCCTCCAATAAAGCCAATCTTTCTAATCCTTTTCATCCTTTTAAAGAGTTCCAATCCTTAGTTGATAAGCATTCAAATATAGGGGTCATTCTTTTTTAATTTAAATTTAATTTTTTTTTATCAAATTCATTTATTTTTATTCTTTAATCCTTTTTTACAGTCGAGAGTGCATCCTCTTCCTGGTCTGACCCCTGACCGCTCCCCATTCCATCTCTTCTTCTTCTCCCCCAATCTTCAAGAGGATGTCTCCACCAACTCCACTAGGCCTCCCTACTCCCTGGGGCTTCAAGTCTCTAGAGGATTTGGTGCATCTTCTCTCACTGAGGCCAGACCAGGCAGTTCTCTGCAGTATATGTGTCAGGGGCATCATATCAGCTGGTGTATACTGCCTGGTTGGTGGCTCAGTGTCTGAGAGATCTTGTTGGTCCAGTTCAGTTGAGACTGCTTGACTTCTCATGAGGCTGCCCTCCTCCTCAGCTTCTTCCAGCTTTTACCCAGTTCAATCACAGTTATATCCAGCTTCTGTCCATTGGATGGATACTAACATCTACATCTGACTCTCAGCTGCTTGTTGGGCCTCTCAGAGGGGTTATTCTTATTCTAAGAGTTATATGCCTGTGTCCCACACTGGATCTCTCTGTTTGGTTTGAAACCTAAGGCCTGTGCTTACTGTCTTGACCTCTGTGTGTGAAATGTACTTTTATACAACAATGGGCATCTTGGATTTGGCTAAGAGAAAACAATGGGCAACGTTTTGTGGCTCTTTCAATGTTGCTTTATGTCTTAATGTACTAAAAGCCTGTCTCATGATCTCTACCCTAAAGTTATTAATTTTTGTACTTGCAGTTTGGTATAAGAATAGTTATTAAATTTGATGTATCTAATGACAAAGATCCTAAAAGACCTTTCTCTGTTTCTATTTGACTTTATTCCTTAAAAGACAATTGATGTGTGTGTGTGTGTGTGCGTGTGTGTGTGTGTGTATTTGTGTATTATGTGAATATTCTGTGAGCATAGGATTCTGTCTGTCTTTGCTATTTTTTCTGTTACTGTGACAAAATATCCTGATAAAAGCAAGGAAGATATCTTAGCATGAAAGATACATTTCCCCCAAGTCTGATAACATGAGTATGATTTTCAGGATCCACTTGGTAGAAGGAGACAATTCATCCTCATAAGTTGTTTTCTGACCTTCACATGTACATGTGTTTGCTGATTTTTGCTCACAGACAGACTGCAAATACATAGACAAACAGGTAGACAGACAGACAGACACACTCACACACTAAAAGTTTTCTATGATCTCTTTGTGCTTGTTCTTTCTTTTCATTTGAACACTTTTGATATATTAATGTTAATCAATTTTCTTCTTTTTTACATGGAATATCCATGCAGATATCATTAAACCATAGGTGAAAGAATCAAGAGTATTTCAGATAATATTATTGACCCTTACACTCCTTGTAAGACCTCTAATGAAACTTCAGTTGAAAATATGGAAGATACTTGATAATAGTTTATGTATGTTATTGCTTGATTATTACTCTCTTTTTAAAGATTGTCTTTTTTACACTTTGAATATACATTAAAATCTCATGGTACATACAAATATGTTGAAGTATATTTTCTAGTATTTCTCCAATAGTTTCAAGTCTTAAATTTATTTCTGTGATTTGTTCTTGTGTTGAACGGATTTAGTTTTATTTTTCTGTGTATAGATTCTCTGTACAGGTATATTCTTACTAGGAAGGACTAAATAGTTTTGTATTCTATATCATACCCAGGTAACTATATTCTCCAATAATTGCAAAATAAGTAGAAGATACTAATGCTTCCCTATTCAAAAATGATCAATACTGTAGTGAATGGGTTTACCTATTCCTCACATGTACACAGTAATTGTATTGTATTTGATAAATGTATACTGATACTATATTTCAAACATAGTAAAATTAAGCAAATATTTAGTTGTCTTTCAATTAAAGATGGTTCTCTGATAATGACTTTTCAATATGTAGTTTGAAATTAATAACAGTGAGAATAAGCTTAATTTTTAATTTTGTAAAAAATATATTTTTATTTCATGTGTATATGATTTTGCCTACATGTATGTATATGTGCTATGTGCGTGCTAGAAGAAAGTGTTAGATCTTTTAAAACTGGAGATACAGATGGTTGTTTTTCACCATAGGTGTAATAAGGATCAAACCTTTGACATTATGGAAAACAACATTCTAACTATATTCAATATGTACTATAATTCATCATCCTTGTCAATATAAGGCTCCCAAGTTATTCTTATTTCCTTGTTCTCAGTCATTCCTTTCTATGGGAGCAACAGTGACTGTGTTTGTATAATATTACACATATGAGGTACCCACAGCAATGATGACAAGACATTGCACAGGATCCTTTTTCTTTTGTAAACAGTTGTCACTGACCAAAGGAAGTACTTTTTTTAATTTCCACAAAGACAAGTATCCCATACAGGATGAGAAGGCTCATAAATTGATAGAAATGATAAAATACATAAAGAACAAGTTACATAAATAAGAAAATGTTCAAAAGCAGTAACTGTGTGAGTTGTACATAAGAAACAAGTCTCTATATAAGACCTGAAAGAGCCAGTGCTAGAAATTTATGAATCAAAAACAGAAATTCTAATCTCTGTGTCCTTTCTCACATGAGCACATTTCAATATCCCAAGATGTGGAAAAAAGAACCCAACTTGAGACCCTTGAGATCAAGTATTCACACTGTCCTGTAATAGCCATTTCAATGTTTGGTTAATATATTAATTACAACATAAAGAAAATGTTAATGTTTTAAACATTGGACCTTAAAGTGTATGAGCATGATTGTATTGAGTACTATGGTTGTTTGAATGAGAATTCCCCCCATAATTCTCATGTATTTGAATGTTTGGTCATCAGAGAATGGCACTACTTGAAAGAGAATAGAGTATGGCTTTATTGGAGTTGGTATAACCCTGTTAGATGAAAGATGTCACTGGAGGTGGGCCCAGGGGTTTGCAAAAGACCAAGCCAGTCCCAGTGTTTCTCCCTTTCTGGTGCCTGATGATTTAGATAGGGACCAAACCTATATATTCTTCAAGAGCTGCAAATGCTCTTAACCACTAAGGCATCTCTCTATTCAAAGTTTCTTTTTAATTTTCATTGATTCTGAGTAACTTATTTTAAGTTATAAGATTTGAGATTCCCCCCACATCTGTGTTTAGTGCATGTGTGTATTTCTGTCTGAGCATATGTTTGTCAGTGTCTGTGCATGTATCTGTTTTGCTGTTTATATTGACTTTTTGTGATAGACACTTTTTGTGCCATGCACTATAGGCCCCAAATCACTGTATAGATGAGATTTCTGGTGACTTCCTATCAAGCACTGGACATACAAACTGGACACACAACAATGCCTGGCAATGAAGAGTCTCAAAAAAGAAAAAAAAGAGAAAAAAAAACAGAAAATATTCTTTGTAGACACTATTCTGAGCAGAATGGAAAGTATTCCCTAACATTTACAACATTGATTCTGTTCATTGAAACTCTGACCAAAGTTTATATAACCAGAATTGAGCTTCCTCATTTGACTTTTTTTTTACATCAAAACTTTCTCATTTATCAGTAATCACCTAGTTGACTCTTTGCTCAAATTGTGACTCATTATTGCTCTTCTATGAGTCAGTCAGTGACACAAATGAAGACACGTCAGTTCTTTCAATAAATCATTATCCTCTACAAATGATATTTACACAGCATCTGTGAAACCAACTAGAGATGGATCTGTTCAGGGGGTGGTGAGAAATAAACAGTGTTATAAATTAATTGAACTTCCTTGGTTCCAGTAGTGAGTAAGCCTTCTTTGCCTGTAGATCAGGCATTGCATCATTAAATGTGCTGGCAGGACTCTTTGTAGATTTTTCATAAGAGGGAATTTTTAGCTTTTCTTCTGCTTCAAGCAAAAGATAGGAGTATCAAGTCCTTTTTCCAAAAACTCCCACAATTTCCCATACGTTCTTCATAGACCCTCTTAACAATTTTCATTTTCTTTTTTTCTTTGATAAAGAGCTAGTTCTTAGTAACAACAACCTTGGTGTTTTATTTTTACATGTGTGCCCGTGTGCCTGTGTGCCTGTGTGCTTGTGTGCCCGTGTGTGTGTGTACCAAATTTTCTCTTTTGAGACCCAAATTATTTATGTGTATTTGCTCCCTATTTCATGTCCAAATTCTCAGGCCTACTTTATTTGTTTGTTTGTTTTGTTTTGTTTTATTTTGTTCTGTTTACTAACAAATATGTAACTGCTCTGGTTTCAGAAGCAGATATTGAACACTGCTCCCATCACTGTTCTTTATCACCAATTGTATTTTTTCATTTATCTTCTTTCTTCCTTCTTCACATACATCACAAGGATAACTTATGCATGGTTATCTATTTTAACTTGGTTATTTTTATGTTATGTGTATAAATGCTTTGCTTAAATGTGTACCTGTACATCTATGAATGCAATGTCCTAGGAAGCAAGAAGAGAGAGTTGGATTATCTGGAATTTGAGTTCCTGTCCTTTGTATGCCACCATGTGACTCATAAGAATCAAACCCAGAACAATAAGTACTCTTAAACCTGCTGAACCACCTCTCTATACCCAGTTATTTAACTTTTGCATGTAATATTCATTCAATGAATTATGAGTTCAGCTTTCTATACACATTATTAAAATTCTTACCTCAGAAATCAGGTAGAATATCTTCAATACTTGTGAAACCATGTCTAAGTGCAGAACATAATTTCTGAGTGGGACCACTCATTTTGATAATTATCCACTTGCTTAAAATATCTTCTTTGCTTCCATAGCTCTTCTGTTTCTCATCCTTTCTCAAAAATAGTTTTTCTTTGACTCTTTATGCACTTTTTTACTTTTAGATAAACACATCACTTTCATTTTTTCACTATTATTATTATCTAATCCTAGTATCAGCCACGGTAAATAAAACCACTTAGAAATATTGGCTGTTAGTTGCATTGTAAATTATTGTAGTTTTATTTCTAGTGCTGTTATAAACATCATCTTAAAATTAAGTTAACAAAGAAATAGTTTTACTTGGTGTGTCCTTCTAGGACTCAATTCATCATTGATGGAAGTCCAGGCAAGAGCTCAAGGCAACAACTTGGAGGTTGTTTCATGAAAGAAACCTGGGGGTTGTTAATCATGAAAGAAAGTTGTTTTTAGGCTTGCTCTGTGACTCACTCACTATCGCCCATATACAGCCCATGGCCATCTGCTTAGAGATATTGCCAATCAATTAACGTAATCTCTCATGCTCACAATAAAATTAATTAAAAACAATTATTCATCAAGACTATCTTTTCATGTGATACTAGGCTATGTCATGTTGACATTTAGTACTAACTAGTACAGAAATAAACTCAGCTCTCAAACCATGTCTGCTCTTAGAAGATCTTAATATACATTTTCCATTGCCTGCTGACATTCCCATGCTGGCATTTAAATATAAAAATGAGAAAATTCACGTATATGTGAAATACAAAGATATCTAAATGCATATGAGTAGTCTTTCAATTCCATGCTTTTTATTGTATTTATCTGTATTAGTGGAGTCAACCTCTTTCAGAAATTATAGTACAGAATTATTATGAGATTATTATTATACATGTGATATTTTATTAGCACTTAATAAACATTCAGTTTATTAAATACATTTGTAATATATTTGACCTTTTGATACATTTTTCAACTTCTTTTAAAAATTGCCATTTCAGAGGTTTGCAGGATGGCTCAGCTAGTATAGACACTTGCTAAACAAGCCTAGTAACAAGAATTCAACCCCCAGAACTCACTTAAAAGTAGGAGAAAATCAACTCTTAACAGTTTTTTTCTGACCTTTATATGTAAAATGTGGTAGGGGCATATGCACATTCCATTACATATAACCATCTAAACACAATACTGTTGAACAAATTTTCCTGTGTTCAGATTTACTTTGAGAATTTGATGTAATATATTTTTAAAATAACATTTTATATTAAATCTAGAGTTAAAAATCAAAAATTTTCATTCTGAATTTTCACTATGGTAACTTTCAGAGGCATTCAAAATCCTCATGTCGTTTTTAGTTGCTATCTTTCCTTTGTTTTTACCCTCATACCATAAAATAGTCAAAATATATCTTAAGAAATTAAAATTAACTGCCAAATTATTGTTTTTATCTGTATGTTAAAAGTAAACTTACCATGTAGTTTTAGCACTCTAGGTATTACTTTCCTGTTCTTTCTGACATATTTTTTGAAAGTGGCACTAATAACACTACAATAACAAAATCCAAATATATATGGTAGTATGTTGATTTTAAAAAGAGATGCAAAAGGATTTAACAAAATATTGAAAGACTTCACTAAATTGTGTTGAAACAATTATACATTCACATCACTCCCCACTAAAAGAGAAAAAATACAATGCATTATATACAAATACGAACTTGCTATTCTTTAGAGACCCATATATAAAATTTTCCATACATGCAAATTCTACCAAAAAAACCAAAATATTTTTGTTCTTCTGTTCTGAAGATTAAATTAAAATTAACCCATTAGGCATTATAAAATTATAAAATAACCACATTTCAAGCTCCAGAGTATTTGTACAGTGTGTCTGTGTGTGTGTATGTATACGTTAAAATGTTCATGTGTAGATGTATGTGTGTGTTTGTATATGGTTATATATGTATGTATATATGTATGTACATAATGGATGTCAAATATTCTTTACATTCGCCTACTCAAAGGCTAGAGAATCTTAGAATTTAAAATGAGGGCATTTAATAGAAATATATGTATAATGTGTAACTTTTACCTAACAAGGGGCATGGAAAACCTCTGTATCAAGCCAAAAATGTGAAGTAGCTAGTTCCAGGAACTTGGCTAACTCAGAGCCTCAAGGCTCTGGTTCCCGATACCTGATACCTGTCCCTCCTGGCTGAGCCACAATGAGGGTGGAACTAGGAATGGACGTCTACTGGTTTATGAGACTCTCCACCCTGTCGACCAGTAGATGAAGATTACATTCTTAAAATGAATATGTTTCCCTCCCTAACTGAATACCTTGGGTTGGGTCCCTCTGAAATTTTCCACTGTTTTTATGTTCTGTTTCCTTGGTAACCCTCTCTACTCCCCTAGCTTGTGGTCTTTCCCTTTAAATACCCCTCACTTCTTGTGTTCGGGGTCGAACTCCTCTGGCCTACAAGGTCAGGAGATCAACCCCGGTACTGGCCTATCTCAAATAAACCTCATGTGATTGCAGCAAGTTCAGTCTCTTGTGAGTCATTGGGTGGTCGCGTCATCCTGAGACTTGAGTAAGGATCTCCCCAGTTCTGGGGGTCTTTCACTACCACCATATTATTTGAAACCAGATATTTTAATGAACCTGAAATTAGAGAGATACCCTAAAAGATCTTCTTGACATCTTTCCAATTCAGAGACTATGGGTACTTCTATTATTGGGAGTCCAAACTTAGATTCCCATGATTTTATGGAAAACACTTTTCTAAATAAGCCATGTCTTCTACCACTAAAATATGTTTCAAGATAATAGAAATGCCAGTAGAGAAGTAGAATACTGGCAGTAGAAAGTTTTAAAGGAATGGGAAAGCTTCTTTGACACTCTCTGTGCACCAATGGGCTGTGAAAGTTATCCTGGTTCCTGGTTGAGCAGTCTAAAAACCCCAGTTACCATAAAGAGATAGTAGGCATTTTGCCTGTTCCTGGGCACCAGGTTCTTGTCATATAGCTATTGTCCCCTACAGCTTCCCATTGAGAGGTTTGTGTCACATAGGAATATCACCTCAAGGACTCACACATGTAGATAAGATATCCCCAACCTCTCAGACCAAGCCAATAGGAAGTACCTACTGTCAGACCATGACCCACCCCAAAACTGTATATAAGAATCCAATCCAAAAGGGATAAAAGTCTGTGAGCATTGCAGCCTCCAGCGGCTATACACAAATGGGGTCTCTGGAAGAGAGAAAGGGGCCTGGGGGGAAATTAACATAATCAAATGGTGAGAGGAATAAAAAATGGGACCAAGCCATGATTTCTGGTCACAGTCCAATGTGTATTATAAAACTGAGAATAAAGCAGGCAGGCAAAAACCTCTCCCACCATCCACCAGCATCTCATGGCCCAATTAGCATCTTCATCTTTGGTCTGGGAGGTGGTTGAAGTAATTCAGCAGGTCATAGCTGTTAGCAGGAACTTGGAGAGAGGCTGAGAAGAGACTAAACAAAAGGGTTTTGCTTATGTCAGGAAGCCTCACCCTAGGTGGGCCTGATGCTTGTGGCAAGGCAAGGACTGAGACAGCCAGCTTTTGGCTGGGGGAGGTTTCATGTGAGTATTACTCCTTTGTCTGAGAGCTTCTGCCATACCAGCGGAGACACTGCTGCTTGGGGAAGAGATCTGCCAAAATGCCACCAGAAGCTCCTCACACCCCTCACTGGCTAGCCCGCTTCCTACCAGTTCAGCCCAGCATGCAGAGCAACTTGTGCAGCATCATAGGGCAACTGAAACAGGAGCAGCAGCTGAGACAGATGTGGAGGCAGCTGCAGCAGCAGAGGTAGTGGAGGCAATTTCCCTCCCTGTTAAGAGTGCTTTTCCCTTCGCTGGAACCCTTGCACCTGGCCAAGCCAGAGATATCCATGGAAAGCCTCCAATACACAGGACCACAACTCTCCAGATAGTAGATAGTAATTTAATTTCAAAATACAAATATAAAAAAAATGAATTCAAATACAGGTGCTGTACATGGGTAGATAATATGTCTACCAAAAGTAATAAGAACTGAACATTGTAGTACAAGGCATGGAACACATCCATAAGGATTACAGTCCAGGGAAACATCAGAGTTCTCTAAAACAACTCACGTTATTTTAATGGTCCTTGGTTATGAAAGACCTCCACGAGGGGAGACCCTCTCTCAAGTCCCAGGAGAACACAGCCACCCAAAGACTCACAAGTGACCAATCTTGATGCAAACAGCATGAGGTTTATTTGGGGGAAGGCAGTATACTGGGGAGAGCTCGTAACCCATGTAAGGGCAGAGGAGTTCGACCCAGAGCACAAGTAGTATGGGGTATTTAAAGGGAAAAACACAAACCAGGGGGAGTGAAGGGGTTACTAAGGAAACATAAAAAAGGTGGAAAATTTCAGAGGGACCCAACCCATGCTTTAGTCAGGAGTCAGGGTCAGGAGGAGTAAGGAGTCAGGGTCATGAGGAAAACATCCTGCATACTTGTTAGTCTCTAGAGTGTGGCTTTATCATTGTCATTATCATTCACTTTGTGATTGACCACTCCCTAGAAATAGAAACACCTAGATGTCTGCCTTTGTGGAGGGACTGGTTTCTGGAAATAGCCGGCTGGCTTACATTCTTGGCTCCTTTCAGAGAGAATTTCCATGACTTTTAAGTAAAAGCTTATACACTACATATTTCTACTAAATGATCCTTCCCTCAACTCTTCACTTATAACACCATAATAAGATTCTTTGCTGAAAATACTACACTTTGTTACAAGGCATAGAGTACTCAGTCTGAAACTGATTGGGAAATTTTCTCTTTGCTGGCTAGATTTTTTATTGCTAGAATGAATGACAAAGTCTACTGGAGGAGAAAACACATTGTGTCACAATGTTAAAATCTGAGAATCACTTTTTTTTACCTTTCATTTATCTCTGATTTCTACTCAAACTGTATCATAAGACATCTGTAGATTAATGTCATAGATTATTAGTCTTGAATTTTCAGACCATCCTTGACTTTTCTGACTAATAATATTGTCTTTATTGTTTACTTATTTGTATAATTCAGGAAATCTCACTTTAAGGTTTAGGTAATTATGTGATAACTATTCTTTCAGGGTTCCTGATTTCAATTCCTAGTCCCCACATGATGGCTAATAACTATCTGTAACTCCAGTATGTAGAGAATGGGCACTGCGTGCATGTGGTGCACAGATGTTATACATAGGCAAAATATCTTTGCATATAAAAAAAGGCCAATAAATATTTTTCTTTAAAAATTCCAATTATTATACATATGTATTAAATGGAGTTTTTAAATGAAACACCAAATGCAAGTAAAGTTATAGAGAACCAAAAGTTGTCCTGTATAGCTGCTAGAAAGGCAAACATCATTACTTCAAAAATCAGCTCTAAGTGCTAAAGATAATGCTTAAGGATTAAAAATTTTTCTACTCATTTGGAACATCAGAGTTCAGGTCCTAAGACATATTGTGTGACACAAATATATACCTATCACTCCAACTCCAGGGCATATTCAGTGGGCTAATGGATATAAGACATCTTCTGCTCTGAACAATTGCATCCATACATGTGAGTCTACACACAGATATAAATATATAAATTAAAATAATTTTAAAAGCACCTCTGTAGTTCTTATACAGTAAATCACAACCTTGATTGTTACATGTAACCCAGTCCTAGGATATAATATAAATGAAATTAAAGTTCACATTAAAAATCCCATGTCAGAATATTTGTAATTGCTTTAACTTTAAGCCATTCAACTGGTTCAAAGATAAACATTCATAAAGTAAATTTATTTAAAAATGTCATACTTCTCAGTAATTAAAAGAAAATCCTCTACTATGTTCATAGCAGCCTTATTTATAATAGCCAGAAGCTGGAAACAACCCAGATGTCCCTCAACAAAAGAATTGATACAGAAAATGTGGTGCATTTATACAATGGAGTACTACTCAGCTGTTAAAAACAATGCCTTCATGAAATTTGCAGGCAAAATGATCTAGAAAATATTGTCCTGAGTGAGGTATCCCAGGCACAAAAGAACACACATGGTATGTACTCACTGATAAGTGGTTATTAGGAAAAAAGGTCAGAATACCTATCACACAATTCACAGACCATATAAAGCTTAAGAAAGAAGACCAAAGTATGGGTACCTCAATCTTAGAAGGAGGAACAAAATAATCCCAAGAATTAGAAGGATAGAAGGACCTAGGAGGGAAAGAGGAGGGGGAAAGGGGACAGTATCAGTTGTGGGATGAGTAGGGGAAAAGTGTAGAGGGTCAGGAATTTGAACAAAAATTTGTAGAAGTAGGTTACAGGAAACAGGTGTAGCCACCAGGAAGTTCTGGATGCCAGGAAGGCAAGATACAACTGGGATGACTTTAGCTGAAATACCCAACAAAGGAAATATACAACCTGAAGAGACACCCCCTGGTGAGGGATGGGGCCACCAACCCTTCTAAAAAATTTTAAGCCAGAATTATTCCTATCTAAAGGAATTGCAGAGGCAAAAAATGGAGCAGAAACTGGAAGAAAGGCTATCCAGAGACTGCCTCACCTGGGATCCAAACCATCTGTAGACACCAAATCCAGACACTTACTGATGCAAGAAGTACTTGCTGACAGAAGCCTGATATAGCTGTCTCCTGAGAGATTCTGCTAGATCCTGACCAATACAGATGGGACTGTTTGCATCCAATCATCACACTGAGCACAAGGACCCAAATGGAAATGTTAGGGGAAGGACTGAAGTAGCTGAACGGGTTGCAATCCATAGGAAGAACAACAATAATGACTAACCTGACCATCCAGAACTCCCAGGGACTAAACTGTCAACCAGAGTACAAGTGGATGGAGCCATGACTCCATATATATATGTAGCAGAGGATTGCCTTATCTATAATCAATGAAAGGGGAAGTCCTTGGTTCTGTGGAGGCACAATGCCCCAGTATAAGGGAATGCTATAAGAATGGTGCAGGAATAGTTGGGGGATGAGCACCTTCAGAGAGCCAAAGTGGATGAGGGATTGGATGTGAATTTGTGGAGGGAAAACTGGGAAGGGAGACAACATTTGAAATGTAAATAAATAAAATAACCAATAAAAATAAAATAAATGCATTTTGAGTATATTTAGTAGCATGAGTTAACCTTAAGTATTCCCTGAAGAAGATAAAGGATAGCAAAAAGGCTAAATTCTATTTAATTTCATTAGTTCCTTTCTTAAATACACACACACACACACACACACACACACACACACACACACACTCAAATATTACAATGTATGGATAACTGGTGGTTCCCAGAAACAGAAAGGAAAAACTGACTATTAAGAGGGTTAAGCAATGTTCTTAGAGTTATTGCATTAAACCATACCATGTTTCTTATAATACTGTATGACAGACTGTTTGTCGAAATTGGGCTGAGGGTCAATTCAGTAAGACTGCATACTATTCGTTTGTTTGTGTTTTGATTCAATAATCAGGACCACAAAGAAACAAGGAAATATTGTTTACCTGCTTATTTCTTTGTGAGGAAAATTACCACCAACCGAAAAGTACAAGTGGATAGAGCCATGGCTCCAGATACATATGTAGCAGAAGATTGCCTTATCTATCATCAATGGAAGGGGAGGGCCTTGGTTCTGTGGAGGCACAAGACTGATGAAAGTTTTGATGTTGAAGTAAGGCATAAGTTACAATGTCCTTCTAAAATAATCTTTTTTAAAAAATCCCAAAATAGTGTCTAGAGATAAGGCTTAGTATTTAAGAGTGCTTGCTGCTCTTTCAGTGGACCCAGGATTGCTTTTCAGTACCCATATGTTGGCGCATAACCTGTTGTAACTCCATTTTCAAGGAATCAATTGATTTCTTTTGGCCACTGAGGAGAGTCCATACACTTCCTGATATACAAACATATATTCAGAAAATACACTTAGGAAAAATATTAAAATAAAAACAAAATTAAAAACAAGCAAGTAACTAGAAAACTATATTATACAGCTATCAGGTCAGAAACATGGAACTTGGAAAAACTCAGTATATATTCAAGTGAGAAATATTTAGTTACTTAAATTACTTTTTAATTGAATAATTAATTTCATTATAAAATTTCATTTTACTATTTTAAGATGTTAATTTAATTTTTAGATTAAAACTTCAATTTTGGGTTACATATACAATTTTAGACTTGTGAATTTATGGACAACTTTCTAATTAGACTCATATTTGAAAAAAGTCATGACAGTGAGCCACAAATCAGGTAGTATATAAGAGCTGGTCTGAGGTCACCAACACATGTACAGCAGAAGAATTCTTGGTCTTGAAAGACCCCCATAGCTGGGGAAACCCTCACTCAAGTCTCGGGATAACACGGCCACCCAATAACTCACGAGAGACCGACCTTGCTGCAATCACATGAGGTTTATTCAGGCCAGACCTGGGTTGAACTCAGCCTGGCAGGCCAGAGGGGTTCGATCACAAGCACGAGGAGTAAGGGGTATTTAAAGGGAAAAATCACAAACTAGGGGGGGTGAAAGGGTTACCAAGGAAACATAACAAGAGAACAGTGGAAAATTCTAAAGAGACCCAGCTCCTATTTGAGTCAGGGTCATAAGTAAAATGTCCTACACACACATTATGCACAAAAATGTGGTCTGGTCAATGTTATTTACTTTATGGCTGACCATTTCCTAGAATTACCCAGATGACTCATATCCTACCTTTTGTTCTTGGACCTAACTAGGGGGAGCCTTTGTGGCCAACAGGTTTCTGAAACTGGCTAGTCTACATCCTTGGCTCATTGCAGAGTTCTATGTCCTTTAAGTAAAGGTTATACTGTATACATACATTTCTATTAATACATTTCCCTTTTCATTAGCATGCTTTCTCCCAAATTTCTAAATTCAGTCTTTCAGTCTGACCACAGTGGAATACATGACAAGAGACTTGAGGCCCCAGGAAGTTGGGAGGTCTGGCAAGGGGTGGGGGATGGAGGGTGAGTGTATCCTCTTGGAGACAGTAGGGTAGGGGTGGGGGTGAAGAGGAAGAATGAGATGAGGAACTATGGGCAGAGGCTGGACTGAAAGGAGCATAATGATGGGACTGTAAAAAAGTAGAAATATTAATATTTTTTTTAAAAAATTAAATTATTTTGATTTCATACTTTTGTCCACTGGTCTGGAATTCATGTTATGTTTCTGTGAGTGAAATGGTAGATACTTGTAGTTATTTGATAGGTCCATAAACTAGCTTTAAATATGATATGGAAGATCAAATCATAGGGGTAGTAATAGTGATAAACAAGAGAAGAACATAGTTATTCTGAATTCAAACACAAAGAGGAATGGAAAATAAATATATAAGTTTTTATCTGTTTCAAAAGATTCTATGACAGGATAATAACTATCTAAAATGGTTGTACTTACATATCTGTATAAAATTTTCAAAATCATAAATCTGGGTCTCTATTGAGACACATATTATTATAATGATAAAATCCTATACATAAAATTATTATTTTTAACAAGGTAAAACAAACACAATTTATTAAAACCAACACTTAAAGACAACACTGAAAAAATCAGAAAGAGTAAAAAGGCTATTTCTCAGGGAAGGAGAAGACTGGCTGTGGGGCTGGAACTGCTGCTGGACTGAAATCAATGTCTGATCCTCAGGGGCAGGAGCAGCAGCTCAGATATAGGAGAGACTCAAATTGATGACCAGAGTTGACAGAGCCATTCTGTAAACAAGTAGGTCCACTGTAGCAAGCTGGAGGTAACTGAGAGATAAATTGTATCTACAGACATGCTGAGACACAGGTTCCACAGCTGCTCTCAGGTGTGCTGGCTGGACTGCTGCTGTCACATGTGGCTGCAGCTCTGCATGCATCCCAGAACATTCTGGTGGTTTTTGTGCTCCCCAGCTCTGGTACACAAGTTGGTTCTAGTTCCAAAGTGGCTGATTTCCCTGCAGATTTACACCTACTGAATCTCTGGATCTGAGGATGTGTGTCTTCCCAGATCTGAGTCTTCCTCATCCTTAGCCTATGAATCCTTGGCCTGTTCTTCATGCACCTGTGTAAAGATCCTATTGACACAGATAAT
Source organism: Mastomys coucha (assembly GCF_008632895.1). Taxonomy (NCBI): domain Eukaryota; kingdom Metazoa; phylum Chordata; class Mammalia; order Rodentia; family Muridae; genus Mastomys; species Mastomys coucha. The sequence continues at coordinate 115,866,706 of NC_045030.1, forward strand.
AAGATCTGACTGTGGCATGTACACACTCAAGTAGATCTTCAGCTATTTCAGTGGGAAAATGTATGTAGGCTTCTTCGCCATCCATGTTTCTAGGAAGCTTCAGAGGGTACCTACCCTTCAGATGTTCATCCTCTTCAGAATAAGGGTCAAATTATTTATACCTCAGGAACAGCAGGTCCAGTATCTATAGGTGGCAATTCTTAGGTATGTGGACAGAAAGTCAGAGAAAAAGAAGGGGTCCCCTTCATGCAGAGATGTCACCAGGTTGTTGAACATCTTCACCACAGTCTCTGTGCTGATGTGTGACTCTCTACAGGGCTCAATCGGATCCTATGGGGCAGAAGCATTCTCAGCATTGCTTCCCAGTTGAGAACCAGGGGAGGAAGCTGCTGATGGTCCCCCACCAAACCTCCGAGAACAGTGGGCCCAGGCAGACGGGATGACTGATTTGAGAGGCTTCATCCACAAAACAGAAACCAAAGGTTTTCCAGGAGAATATTGGGTGGTTTATTCCCATGCAGGTTGTTGCAACGATAGGGTGACTATTGTAGAGTTCTTCTAGGTTGGCTAAGGATGCAATGGACCTTGATCTGCAGAGCTCCTCCTCTGTAAACCTCTGGATGTCTGGATGGACCTTATGAGACTGACCCAAGCACAAAAACCCGATCTTAAACTTGGTCAGCTTCAAGAGAATGTTGTCAACGGCGGAGTGCATGTAGCAGAACGCTGAACCCACAGGCTAAGAGGAGCCTCACGAGGGTACAGATTGTGGTAGTCTTTCTTGTCCCTGGCATTCCAATGATGAGCGTGTAGTCTTTTGAAAGAATAACTCTCTTCATCGCTTGTCTCTGCGGCTTATTCAATTATTAAAGTTGAAAACCTATAAAAGGCTCTGAATGGACATTTTGTTTATCAAAGTTTAACACCTATTTGTTTATATAGTTTTAATTTTAACCTTTCTATTTATTCTTATTTTTCTGTGGGTTATGATTTGATATAAGATAGGTGCTAAGAAAGATCCTTTGGTACATGCAAAGAATAAACTAATGGTTTTCAACATATACTATTTTATTTTTCGCCTGTCAATATATAATATACTGAATACTCATCTATGCTTTATTTTTATTTTAAAATTAATAAAATATAAGCTGGTATTCATTTTTAAGTGTTTTATGTATATATATATGTATACATATATTCATGATTGGCTAAGTTACAAACTTTATCAAATGAGTTTGTAATAATACACTATTTTATACAGATACGTTTGTATATTTCTCTTTTTATAGATAATAGTTGCCATATTTTATATTCACTGTGATAATAATATAAATTGCTTTTATAGTAAACTAAATTTAAAAGATATGGAAATTAATATTTATCTTGTCAGCTATAATAATTTAGAAATTTCAAAGTAGATATTAATTATATTGGTGGTGTGTACTTTTAAGAAAATTTCAGAGCTAATATTCATCATGTTAACTCTCATGTTAACTCTCATGAAAATGTTTGTGATGAAACATCTGTACAGCTGAATAAAATGAGAAAATATCATACCTGTTTTTAAAGTATATTATATTCATTATAGGGCAGAATTGAATTTTCTCAAATAGAACTACTATCTTTTCTTTTAAACTTGACTTGGCTATGCTACAACATGAGAGTTAACATGATGCAATTTAGAATTGATATACTATAAGTATATAAATTAGTAGGGTATTTATAGAATTAATAATAGTATAAATTTAAAATATAATTTTTAGAATTTATATTTTCTATAGAAAACTTTCAGTAGTTTTCTCCCTAATGCTGAATACCTTGTTAGTAATAAAAATGCATGTTCACATTTTACACATTTATCCATTGTTGTACCTTATTCTTGTTCATATTGATCACGATTATTTGTCATTCACTTGAATCATGTTTAGATACAAATTATTTCCTGCTTTCCCTTAAGCATTCATCAGTCTTTTAAAGATGTGTAGTGCTTGGTGTTTTCTAAGATTTTTATGCTTCCTGAAGTGTTCATTTGACTATGTCTAATATTTTTTCTGGTAGCCAACATTGTCTAATTTTTTTGTTTGTGACTTATGATTATCTGAAATATAGACAAATAAACATATATGTATTATAAACATATATAAGCATATCTACCCATAATCATTGATGTGCCATGCATAAAACTAATTAATGATGCTTCCCAGAAGGCAAATTTAAGTTTCAACTATAGATTAAGTTTCTCCTACAGAAGAAAAACAACCCAGGGTAAAAAGAGTTTGAAGTTAGAAACACAATGTGAATGTAATTATGCCAATAGATTAAGGAAGGATAAGAGAACAGAGAGTATTATCATTATTAATGTTCTAAGTTTCATCATTTCTTTTATTTCTTGAAATTAATTGGTTGGGAAATTATTAATACGAAATAAGATAAGGAGACAAAATTTAAAATCAATTAGTGTTCTAATTAAATATTACTTAGTGATTTTAGCAAATTTTTACTTTAACCAGTCAAAAACTCTGAGACACACTGATTATTAAAACTGCATTATTCTGAAATCCTAGACAGATGCTACCTATTAATTTTATCAGTAGAAAATGACAAACTTGCATTTTTCTAACATAGAAGGTATAATGTTCAATATACTCAAATGCATTTATTTACCCTAGCTGGATAAGTGCTTCAAAGTAAGAGTGATTGTCAAGGATATAGCAAGTGAGTTTAGAACTTATCCAATGAAAACATTTCATTTTATAGAAAATACATCTACCTAAATATGTAATTACAAGACAATCCAATAGTTAGAAAATTTATCCTATAATAATACTGGAAATCAAACCCATAACCATTTGTATGTTGTAGAGTAGTTTCTATCATACACTAAATGAATTGACTTATGTATTTGAAAATGTTTGTGATGAAACATCTGTACGGCTGAATAAAATGAGAAAATATCACACCTGTTTTTAAAGTATATTAAATTCATTATAGGGCAGAATTGAATTTTCTCAAATAGAACTAATAACTTTTCTTTTAAACTTGACTTGGCTATGCTACAAAAAGCAACATAACTCTTCACTTTGACATGGACTCCCAATTTCTTTGTAGGAAGTTATTGTAGCTACCAGCTTATTGTGGGTATGGGGGCACTTAAATTTCAACTTGTATACAGATCCATTAAGTAGTAGTATTTCCCACCATTTGTCATGTATTTTACAGTTAGATATGAGAACATTGTTGCTTCAAATGCTATTAAAACAGAGCATAAAAAGAAAAAGAACACGATTAGAAATCAACTTGGATTATAAAAAATAATCATCTAGTAATGCATCAGTAATAAAACCAGTTTCATTAAATTCTATGTCAATATTATATCAATGACAGTATGCAGTCATTGAATGTTCTATATAACATTTTATATGGTATCCTTTTTGTAGTGTCTCAAATTATGTTTTATGATATAAAAATTCAGAAGTGAAAAATTAGTATGAACCTATTTACAGCAAGCAAATTGTTTATAATTTTATTGATTTAAAAATATCTCTCTAATACCCACAACAATAAAGTAAAAGAAAATAAATATTTGTATATTATTTTAGTCATATTAATAAAGTACATCAAATACTTGCATATGATTTGATGAAACACTATTGACTGAAACCAAATTTCAAGATTATCACTGGGTAGGAGAAAAATGCAGCAGATAGAAGACAAGTGATGATTTTGAAGAGGTTAGTGTTATGAAATAGAAAAATTGGCCCTAAGAGCTAATCTCCACAGGTAAAGAACCTATAACATAATAAACAAGTATACTTGAGAAAAATGAAATCATTTTTAAAATGATAAAATTTAAAATATTTGACAGCATTGTCAGTACAATAAGATGGTGTGAATATTGTATGTGTACATATAAATGGTCATATAAATGTGTAAAATTCTAACTTTTTTCACAGTACAAATATTGGATAGTGAACAAATCCATATTCGACAAATGAATAAGAACCATGTTAGCAGGCAAAATTATATCAAAATTTACATAAAATAAAATGAAAAATAAAATATAATAATTCAAATAAATAAGTCAAAGTTAGTAAAAATAAATGTAATATGTATGATGAGAATATATGTATAACACATTTAATACAATTAAGATAAGGTACATATAAAATTGTTCTAAATGCTAACTAAAAATCATAATACAGAGTACCACACATTAAAATCAAGTTACATTCTATCTTTAGTAAATTCATCTAAAAAACATGATGGCAGAGAACTTCTCAAAATAATAGAATGGAAAATAAAAATCTAAATCACTTAACAAAATAAATGTTCCAGTAAAGAACTTGTCATAAAATATAGTACACTTAAGATTAATCATCTTTACTGATGGTCTTATTTTGGTCCAAATTATGAAAGTTAATAACTATCATGATAGAGAAGACATTCTTGTAAGGAAGCTGGACACAAGTCATCTATAGTCAGGAAGCAAAAGCTTATTCTTTTTTATTTAGTCCAAATCCCTTCCAGATGAATAATGCCACAAACAATTAAAGTGGAATATCCCAACATAAATAAAGTAACCTAGATTATCTATCTCATGAATGGCTATTGATTGACCTAATCTAGTCTAGACACCTCCTCACAGATATGTTCAGATCATTGTCACCTAGATGATTCTAGATCCTGAATAATAACCATCAGCATTAGTTTCCACAGTATCTTAAGTGGTGTGAGGTGATAAATCATTATGACTTTACATTTTTCTCACGAGTGATATAGAATATGTATGCATGTATATATTTGATAGTTATTTTTCATATTTTTGAGAAACATCCTTACATGTCTACATATTTTAATGCACTATATTTATGCTTTCCTTGAGATTTATACTTCTATATTTCCAATTAAATTTTTCATCTTGAGCTGAGTTTTATACATTAAGTGAGATTAATATCAAATTTTATTATCTTATATTAAACTTTATGCTCTGTTTCTTTATAATTATTTATTATTATTATATGTTTATGAGTATTTGCCTGAATGTGTGTATATATACATGTATTGGTAAATTCCCTACCAATAAACTATATATATCAGCTGTGCAGGTCCCTGCATGTATGTATACGCACTACATGTAGGCAGGTGGTCTTGGTGTTAGAAAAGGTTTCAGGTCCTCTTGAACTAGAATTATATGCAGTTGTTTATAGCATGTAGTTTTTGCTCTACTAGCCTTAGCTTTGGGAAATGCCTGCACTACCTGCCCCCTCCCAGCTTCCCTTGAATCCACAGAAAAAAAGACACAAACACAATTGTTCATTTTAAACTTGCCTTCTTGGCACAATTGCTAGGCACTACTATCTCCTCACTAGAAAAGCATGCCCTTATCAGTTTCTTAGTTCCATACCTCCCACTTACCCTAAACTTCAGTGGCTAGTCCCATCTAGTCCCTGCCAGACATCTCTGACTACCCACCTGTAGTTGTGGCCACAGGGTCCAGCACCTCCTGAGAAGTCACATAGTTACATGGTTCTCCTCTCTCCAAAGCATGGCAAACTTACATCTTGCATCTTCTTCCTTGTATCTCCCTGCCTGTCTCCAGGCACGAGGACGTCATACCTACCACTTCTGCCCAACAATCGGCCCATGTCTTCCTTTACTGACAGATCAAAAACCAAATGGGTAACAGAACCTCAGCATCAAAACTGCCCCTACAATTGTGAGCTTCCATATTGGTACTGGGGAACCAACCTAGATGCTCTACAAGAAAACAAGTGCTTTTAATCACTGGCCACCTCAAAACGCCTCACTGGGCATTCTTGGCACTTTACATGAAGATCAATCAACATCAGGTCTACATCTTTCCTTGTAACTCTGTGCTTTTCTGTTAATCAATATGTTCATATTTTTTGTGCTACTCATCCTATTTTCACTACCATAGATGCATTGTAGATTTTAAGATAATATATGGTGACAATTAGAATTTAGATCTTTTGATTCAAATTGCTTTAAATATTGAGAGACTGTGGTTTCCTATGAATTTTAGGTTTTTATTCTATACATGTGAAAAACACCACTTTAATTTTAATAAAGATATATAAAAATTTATTTGGGTATTATTGATATTTAAAACATTAATTCCTCTGTTAACATGGGATATATTTGCATTTATATTTGATTTCCTCTATTCATTTCATAAATGTTTTATTTTTTTTTTAACTCACTTGTGTCTGTTTCTAAGTATTTTTGTAATTCTATCCTAGAGAGGATGATATACCTGATTTGTTTGGGGAATAGGTTTAATAGTGCATCAAAACACCACTGAATTTTTCATGTTTTATTCCTATGCTGTATTTTTAAATGAGTAAACTAATTTTAACTTTGAATTTCTTTTTATTGAACTTTTCAGGGTTTTTTGTACATAAAAACATGTTGCCTAAAAATACAGATAAGTGGAATATTTTTTTTACAATTTTGAAGTTTCATATTGATTATCTAATTATTGATCCAGAAGAAGGATGTATAAACCACTGACTATGGGATGCCTGTGGCATAAAATATTTTTATATTTGAGCTAATACACAATCTAAACCTACTTAAAATCTTTTTCTTTTCCAATATTTAATGCTTTGTCCCTTTCCTAAACATTAGTAATGCAAACAGCAATGTTATATCAGAATGCCAAGTGAAATAAATGCATGTATGTTCTCATTATTTACAAGCATGCATGATTCAGTTTCACAGGTAGCATGTAGCTAACAATGTATTGTCTCAAACAACTTCTGATTTAGTTATTGAGGGTACTTTGACATCTGCAGGACACAACCCACATTGCCCTCAGTGCTTTAGAATCAGTCTTCCTCTTTTTCCTTAGCTAACAGTTGAAATATGAGAGGACCTAAACCATGATTTATATTTTATTATCAATAAATTTTAATTATACAAGTATATTTGGACTCTTGTCATTTTATTCATAGCACAACATAGACTTCAATAGTGTCTCAAAAGAAAGTTTAATCCCTTGAGAAGAAAAGTTATAGACAAAGGGAGATTGTTTGGCAATTATAAACATATAACTACATTTTTTTGTTTTTGTTAAAGAGTAAAACATTACTTACATGTATTCATTTTCACTTTTTCTAGTCACACACCTGGACCTCTTCAGAGTTTCCTAAAGGGTGTCACATAATTTGAAGATGTTTTAGTCACCTATAGTTGCAGATATAGTAGCAGCAGCAAGAACAACAGTAGCAAAATAATCCCACATATCTATTTTTTTCTCATTAGGTTTTGTTATTCATTGTTTAATATGTACCTCCAAACAAGAATTCTTAATATATTGTTGAGAAAATCAAAAGTTTACTGTTTGCCTAAGAAGTCTAGTTCTATGTTGAATATAAGTGGATATAATGTGTTTGTCCACGTTGTTTTCTTCATGGTTATCAAAAAGTCTGATCTTTCCAGTGTAGACAATAGCCACCATTTAGAGCTCCAATAACAGCTTTGAAAAAGATTTCAAGATAATTTCTCCTCACATTTCCACACTCTTCCTGTAAACCAAGTACAAATCTTCTAATGCCCAATTTTCAGTTGTAATCATAATAATGACCGATTTCTTGCTCTCATTTCTTTATTTTGTATTTTATGTTTGGGTTTGTCAGCATGCATATACATTCACCAACATTTTTTTGGTACCAACCAACATCAGAATTTGTCATCATACACTTTGGAAATAGAGTACGAATGGCTGTATAGCACCATGTAAGTATTGGAAATTGAACCCAGTTCCTCTGAAAGAGGCATCAGCGCCGCAGGCCGGCCGATCTGGGCCTCCCTCAACCTGCAGGAAAAACGGGGGTCCTAGTCAGGCTGACAAGGCATAGGCGAAGAAATGATGGCAGAGATGACACATGAAGTACAGGATCTGAATGTATTTCTTTAAAATGGCACCAGACTTTTACAGTCATTTCAAAAGAAAGATGGTAAATCTGGCAGCTCAGCAGTTAATGTACATCTGAGGCCATCTAAAATACACTGAGTCTAAAGCAGTAGCTATCTCCTCTGAACTGGTGCTGCTTCCCCTGCGCCCAAGTGTTCTGGGCCTGGGGGACTGCGGATTGCATGAATCTGAATCCTAGCCCATCTAAGTTCTAGTGCGAGTCCTGCATGTGAGTCCAAGTCCTTTTCCTCTCCTAGTATTTCTATACAAAGTGAAAAGCAGGCTTAAGTAGCATACAGCAAGCAGGGCAGATGATAAGAGTCATGTAGGCAGGTGACACATTAAGGTGAGTGATCTTACTGAACAAGATCACGTATATAGTTGTGAAGCAGGCAGAAGAACAATAGTGCCCCTCCCTGCTGGGGCTAATTTGGTATTCCTATACTAACTCTCTGATTCTTGCTGGAGGCAATGACTAGGAGGCTTTAATCTAACACTTCTAGCTAATGTTTTTGGGTGGAAGCCCTTCATTACTCTCTAGTATGTAAAACATTTTTAGCTATTGTAAACTATTATTGTCTTAAGGAATGTGCCTGACCCTTCTTAGCTCTAGCAAGGCAGTTTCCTTGAGAGAAATTACAAGTTATGGGAAACTTGGTAATAAACCAGGATAGGTTAGAAACATTGTGTTGGCCATTTACGAATCATTTCTTGGGGTACCTTTATGCCAAATTATGAGGGCGTGTTGATGATTGGAAAGACTGATCTGGAACTCGTCTGAGTTAGGAGATACCAGTGACTGTCTATCCAGGAGGCACAGAACTCCTTTTGGATCCTTATTGCCTCTTATCCTTAATCAGGTTTTAGTCGCCTTGATAGTCAACCATTCACAATGTACTGAGCCTGTGGTAAGGCAGAACTACATAACACCAAGGGATAAAGGAAATCTTTAGATTTATAATAACAACTTCAAAATTTTAACTCCTATTATCCAACTTCAGTCTAGTTAGCCATCATCCTATAGTTTTACCTAAACTGTAATACCATCGACAAGGGCAGCAAACCATCAACATAACAGATTTTTTAGAACATTAATTATATCAAAGACAATTCATAGCTATAACTCTGTTAGTCAATTATGGAAGCTTATGATAGAATCATTTTGCCCAACTCATTCTTATCAGTAATGTTATACAAGTATTTATAAATAAGAAAGAGGTGCAATATCTTTAAGTACTTGAAGACTGTCCACTTACCCACAGGTTGAACAATTTGTCATCAGTTCCCAGGGTGATTAGAATGCCCACCACAGGCAGATGAGATTAAAGTCAGATTCTATGTATTCCACTGAGACTATAATGTAATTGTAATTGTATCATGAGTACCAATGGGCAATAATGTAATCTGCTTCCTTGAATAGACTAGATGGTCAGATTTCATATGATTTGGTATGAGTAAATATTTTAGAGACCTCAGGCTGTGATTTAGAAGGATATGGTTTCTTCTAAGTTACTGATAAGACAAGAAATGCTCTTATACCTCATCCAAGCAGAATAAGAGCCAGTACTTATGACTGTTTTAAGCATTTCTGTGTGAAATGGTTCAGTGTCAGACTGTGGTGGCTTGGATAAATCTCCCTAGCTATATTGCCTTTCCTGTCAAAGTTGTTCTTCATCAGCACCAGAGAGGAGCCAGACTGAAATTTAAGGTTTTTACATAATTATCTACACCATGGAGATTGACAAGTATGTCACAGTAGCATGAGGAATGAAGGCTTCCTGTATAGTCAGACTTTCTAAACTTCCCTAGATAAATAAATGCATCATTCAGTTCCCAGGTTGATAAGATTACTATCAGGTAAATGCTGAGAGGCCTGGATTTGAGAATCATGGCCGTTTGGGGATATGGCATCTGATTAAGTCATTGAGACTCACAAAAGTTCTAATAGAAGTATGCCTCTCTTTGAACTTCTAAGCAAGAGCAATTATTCTAGGTAAAAGTGAATGGCTAAAGCAGAACTGAGTGGTTATTTTAATGTTCTCTTTTTATTATTATTATTATTTTTTATTAGATATTTTCTTTATTTACATGTAAATTTCTCCCTTCCCAGTTTCCCCTCTAAAAAACAAAGAAACAAACGAAAACAACAAAAACAAACCCCAGCTGCCTCCCCACTCCCCATGCCTGCCACCCCACCCTCTCCTGCTTATAGGCCTTGGCATTCCCTCACACTGGGACACAGAACCTTCACAGGGCTGAGGTCCTCTCCTCCCATTGAAGATCGAATTTGCAATCCTCCACTATACACACGCTGCCAGAGCAATCATTCCCACTGTGTATACTCCTTGGTTGGTGGTTGAGACTCTGGGAGCTCTGAGGGTACTAGTTAGTTCATATTGTCTCATGTAAGTCTGACTTCCATTGACGTGTCTACTCCATCACTAGTATTCTAGGATCTTACCATGTCTCTCAGTAGATGTTTTTAAGGGCACAATCAAGAACAATTTTGACTGTTAGCAAACCAAGAGGGGGGTAGAGCTACTTGCATGCCAATTTTTATTAATATTGGCACGTTAGTGTGAGACTGCCCTCAAAAACTACCACATGTGTTGTTGTATTACACAAATACCTAGCTCAAACCCAAGTCTTCTATGAAAGCACTTTATCCCTTGATAGCTGAAAATTGTTCAGTTTGGGAAGATTAAATGGTGCATATCCAACTTCTTAATATTGAAAATGTTTAATTTTATAACATCTCTTTTCTTATTTTAATTTTAGATTGTTTGTGGTATAGAGATTTAGTATAATATGGATGCCAATCTCTAAGACATTTTTGGCTAAAAACTTTTGCAATGTCCCTTAGGCCTTGTTTTTATTTTGAAAAATGTTATTGCTTGGTTTTATATTTAAATTAATTATATACATTTACTAATTGTGTGTAAAAAGTAAAACCATTTTTAAAGTCATACATTTGGTATATTGCCACGGACTTAGGTTTCTTACAGGGTCCCTTGTACCATGGGACGATGGATTCTGGCCAATTGTGTATGGGCCAGGAGGGTAGAGGCTCAAATCTCGATTGCTCGATGATGCTGAATGCTGAATCTCCAATGCTCAATCTCTTGAATCTCGACTGGTGATGCACCCCACCACCACGCCCAATCGCTCTGGGCCCAGGGGGCTGCGGACTGCATGAATCTAAGTCCTAGTCCACCTAAGTTCTAGTTCTAGTCAGAGTGCTTATGAGTCCGAAAGCTGAATGCAGACTGCTGTCTCAAACACATACTCAGCTCAAGGTCCTGCCCATCCTCAGTAAAACGCCCACTATGTTAATCTTTTGGACAGGTAGAGACAAGTCTCTTGCTAACTCCTAGGAGTGGTTCAGCTGCAGTATGTGACTAAGAATGAGGATTTTACTTGACCTTGCCCTGGGATAAGCCTTCCATTCTGTAAGCTTCAATGCCCTACCCACAATGCAGGAGGCAATTAGTCTGGGTGGGTAAATTCCAAGCCAGGGTTTGGCTAAGATGTTGGAACATTGGTGAAGGTCAGAGAGCAATGTCCGATTTTGTCCAGCTGTAAATAAATCATTTTGGTGGGCACCTAGCACACGAGTATGAGGACATATGTGGGCTACCTCTGAGTTAGGGATGCCAGGCGACAATGCAGGGGCAGGAGACTGACTTTCCTTAAAGTTTTCGCCTCAAATACTGCTGTCACCCAAAGTGTGCGTGGTAGTATATGAATATCCAAATAGCTTATAATTTGTTGAGAAAACTATTTCTTCTTCCAACAAATTGCTTTACCAACTTGGTCAAAATTTAGACAAAGCAGAAGAATTTATTCACATATTTTTAATTTATTTTCAATGATCATTACATCTATCTTATTGAGGTATTATATTGCTTTTACTGTAGACTTATACTGTATTTTGAAATCAGAAATTGACAACTATGATCAGTCCAGTGAGTACACATAATAAAATTAGGATTATAATGTCAAGCAAAAATATTAGGCTGGGAATTTGATAATGGTTTCATTTATTCCTAAAGAGTACTGTGACATTTTTTTAGGCATGCAAGTATTTTTCCATCTATGAGATAAGCAATAATGTTCTTACATTTCTTTGACCTTTGAAAAAGATTTAACACTCCTGACCATGATGGCATATGTCTTTAGTCCCATCACTCAGGAGGCATAGGCAGGAAGGTCTCTGTGAGTTTGAGGTGAGTCTAGTCTACTGAATCCCTAGAAAAACAAGACTAAAAAGAGAGACCTTATTTCAAAGAAGGAGAAATAGGATGATGATGAGGAGGACCATGATGATGTTGAAGAGGAGGAAGACAAGCAGGAGGAGGACTAGGAGGAGGAGGACAAGGAAAAGTAAAAAGTTCTATATTTGTTTGCTTACATTTATTTCAACATATTTTATTCTTCTAGATGATTTTTTAATTCAAAATTATTTTCTCAATTTTAATTTTTTTTAAAT
>NC_045030.1:115879140-115885586 GCF_008632895.1 Mastomys coucha
TATTGAAAAACATATTCTAGTCACCTTTTTTATTTGAGGTAAAATAAATTCTTTCTTAACACTAACTACAGTTCTAAACATTGAGCATTCATAGATATTTTACTAAATTTAATAAAAATTTCTGTTCATCTTAGATTTTAGAAGTTTTTATTCTAGAGAGAATGCCATCTTCTTCCTGTTTTATTTTAATATTATCATACATTACTTTTTTCCGTTCTTTGCGATTATGGCATATTGCATTTCAATGGACTGACATTTCTCTTTCCCACATTTTTTAATATTTTCCTATATACCATTACATTGTGTTTGGTTACATTTACTTTGAAAGTTGCACATTTATGGTAGTAAGAGATACATATTTTTATAGTTTCATGCAGACATTGTTTTATGTTAGTATTTCTGACATGAAGTCTTATGAGTTCAAGATTCTATTTTTACTTCTATATTCATCTAAATGTTTAAAATTCATGTTGATTTCATGTTTTTGGTAGAACTACTTAGTGAAGGTCCCTGATTAATTAATTTTTTGAAAATAGATTCTTCTCTTATACAGTGCATCACAATAACAATTTTCACCCCTCCACACTTCCCAGATCCCCTTCACCTACCTTCTCCCAGGCTGAATACCCTCAATTCCCCTTAATAAAGGAGCAGGCCTCCAAAAGACAATAACCAAATAGTACAAAACAAAAATACAATAAGACAAGTGAAAACCCCTTATATTGAGGCTGGACAAGTTAATTGGAGGAAAATAATCCCATGTGCAAGCAAAGAAGTGAGAGACTACCGGGCGGTGGTGGCACATGCCTTTAATTCCAGCACTTGGGAGGCAGATGCAGGTGGATTTCTGAGTTTGAGGCTAGCCTGGTCTACAAAGTGAGTTCCAGGACAGCCAGGGCTACATAGAGAAACTCTTGTCTTGAAAAAGAAGAAGTCAGAGACCATTCTACTGCTGTTAAGAGTCCCACAAAAACACAAAGGTAACAGCTCACATATATTGTTCTTCTTCCTATGGGGTTGTAAGCCCCTTTAGCTCCTTCAGTACTTCCTCTAACTCCTCCATTGAGGTCCCTGTGCTCAGTCAGAGGGTTGGTTGCAAGCATCTGGATCTTCACCTGCATCTCCATCTCTATCTGCATCTGCATCTGAATCTGTATTGGTAAGGCTCTAGCAGACCCTCTCAGGAGACAGCTATATCAGACTCCTGTCAGCAAGAACTTCTTGGCTTCAGCAATAGTGACTGGGTTCAAAGGCTGCATATGGGATGGATCCACAATAGGGTAGTCTCTGGATTGACTTTCTTTCAGTCTCTGCTTCAATCTTTGTCTCTGTATTTCCTTTAGATTGGAGCTATTCTGGGTTAAAATTTTTAAGAAGGATGAGTTGCCCCATCTCTCAACCTGGGGTCATGCCTATCCTCTGGATTTGGTCTCTACAAGTTCTCTCTCCCCTTTGTTGGATGGGACCTGGGAGCCTCTTGTTTTCCTGGCATCTGGGACTTCCTGTTGGCTACCCAAGTTCCCCATCCCCCATTGCTACAGACATCCGTTCAATTTCTTGATATTTTAAAATATGTGTTTAGGACTCCTTAGCTGTTTTGAGTAACAAAGTTCAGTGCCCAGCACCAACATCAGGATTGTCATAAATGCCTACAACACAGCTCCAGAGGATCCAGCATCATCATAAAGCTTCTGTTGGCACTCCCCCTCATAGTTAAATGGACAATGACAATGTCTCCTTGTTTAATTATTGCCTTAATTCAGATGAAGTGCTCTTACTATTTTTTTTTTTTTTTAGTTTTAGTTTGAAGTCTATTTTGTCATATATTAGGCAGTGACAACTGTTTGCTTTCTGGTCCCATTTGATTTGAATACTTTTTTCTCTAAGTTCCAGATGCTAGGAAAGCAAGAGCCTCCCAGGACCCAACAGGGATGTCATTAGCTGAAATACCCAACAAAGGGGAGAGAGAACCTGTGGAGACCATATCCAGAGGATAGGCATGGCCCCCAGGCTGAGAGATGGGGCAACCCACCCTTCTCAAAAATTTTAACCCAGAATAGCTCCTATCTAAAAGAAATACAGAGACAAAGATCGGAGCAGAGACTGAAGGAAAGTATTTCTCTAAGTTGCTGGTTATATTTAAAGCTATGATGTAGTTCTTAGAGATGAAAGCGACATTGATTTTTCCTTGATCCATTCCACCAATCTATGTTCTTTGATTGAATTATTGAGAGCATTAACATGAAAGTTTTATATCCTTGTATTGTTGTTTTTTTCTGATTTTTTTTCTTTAGTGATACTTTGTGATTCAGTAATTATATCTTGATTAGTTTCCTTTGTATAGTCTCTTGGCTATGGTCATTCTTTTCTTCATTTTTAAATAGTGGTTCCTGTATCTTCTTTTTGTTTGTTCTGTTACATATAGTATAGCTCAAAGCTAAAAAGTATGAAGGGGATACATTCTCAAACATATTTAAAAAATTATCAGTACAGGTCATTAAAAAATAGTCAAAAAAAAACTTGTACTGACTTATGTATTCAGAGGTTTAGTCAGTTACGATTATACTAAGAATTAAGGCAGCATACAGGCAGACACTGTGCTGAAGAAGGATCTAAGAGTTCTGCATCTTGATCTGAATGCAGTCAGAAGAATGTCTCCAGATAACTAGGAGGAGGGTCTCAAAGCACAACCCCACAGTGATACACTTTTTCCACCAAGGCCACTCCTACTCCAGCAGGGCTACACCTCCTAATATTACCATTCCCTTGGCTAAATATATTCAAACACATGACTCTATGGAGGCTAAACCCATTCAAACAACTACATCCCACTCCCTGGCCTCCTCAGGCTTCTTCAAACACATGGGTTTATTGGGACCATAACTAGCCATAGCATAATGCAAAGTAAATTTAGTCCAACTTCAAAAGTCCCCATAGCCTATAGCAGTCTCAACAATGCTAAAATTCAAAATTTCAAAGTCTGTTTTGATATTTATAAAATCACTTAACCATAATCCCATATAAAATCAAAATCAAAAATCAGCTCATGTACTTCCAGTGTCAAAGGATATACATTACCCATTCTAAAACGTTATATTTAGAAAATACTGTACCAAAGCAAGACCAAAAACCAGCTGGTAAAACACTGAACTTTGCATATCCATGTCTGATGTCAAAGTACTCATCAAATTTCCGACTCCTTTCACCTTTGCTGACAAAACAAAACAAAACAAAGAAACAAAGAAACAAAAAAACCTTATTTCTTTTGGACTAGACCCATTCCCTATTAAGAGCTTTCTTTGGCAGATATCCCAGTGCTCTGGCATCTCAAATTTCTTGGGGTCTACAAGGCAACTTCAACTTCACAGCTTGTTGATCTAATGTATGGGATCAACACAAGATCTTCTGGCTTCTCCAAAGGGCATGGGTTCCATTTCTAGTTCTGCCCTCTATAGCACTCCAGGATCTTGTTGATGCCCCTCCATTGTTGCTATTATTGTTGGCACTGGCATCTCGAATACGCTGGGGGCATCTGTTGTAACTAGGTTTCACCAATAGTCTTTCATAGGCTTCCTTTATGGTGTCAATCCTCAACTTCTATTCATGACCCCTTTAGTTATGGACTGCCAACTGCAACAGAGACTATACCTTCACCAGTGGCCTTCTTTGGCCTCTCACATTACCAAGCCTCAGCTGCTCTCCATGAACTTCATACTGAAAGGCTGGAGAATCTTAGAATTTAAAATGAGGGCATTTAATAGAAATGTATGTATAATGTATAACCTTTACCTAAAAGGGGGCATGGAAAACCTCCGTATCAAGCCAAAAATGAGAAGTAGGTAGTTCCAGGAACTTGGCTAACTCAGAGCCTCAGGGCTCTGGTTCCTGATACCTGCCCCTCCTGAATGATCCACAATGAGGGTGGAACTAGGAATGAAGGTCTACTGGTTTATGAGACTCTCCACCCTGTCGACCAGTAGATGAAGATTACATTCTTAAAATATGTTTCCCTTCCTAACTGAATAGCTTGGGTTGGGTCCCTCTGAAATTTTCCACTCTTTTTATGTTCTGTTTCCTTGGTAACCCTCTCCCCGCCCCCAGCTTGTGGTCTTTCCTTTTAAATACCCCTCACTTCTTGTGTTTGGGGTGGAACTCCTCTGGCCAGCATGGTCATGAGATCGACCTCAGTACTGGCCTATCTCAAATAAACCTCATGTGATTGCAGCAAGTTCGGTCTCTCGTGAGTTATTGGGTGGTCGCGTCATCCCAAGACTTGAGTAAGGATCTCCCCAGTTCTGGGGGTCTTTCAATACCATCAAAACCAGTACCACCTGGAGATTCTTTAACATTACTAAGTCCAACTACAACCTGAGGTACAACCTTGGCTATCTCTGGAACACAGCTTCTTTGTGCTCTCACAAAACACTTCCCATAAAATTTCACCTCAGTGATTCAGGTTTATTCTTAATTATTTTTAATTTCTTAGCCCTAGCATAGCAGTTTAAGTTGACTCGAAAGAAAGAACCAATGGCCAAAGTTGGTTGCTGGGGCTGGAACATGGTTCCCTTTTTCTGTTGCATCTTTATCAAGTTTCTGGTTTTGATGATTTCATTCACTGCCTATGCTTGGTTGTCCTAGAACTTGCTCTAGAATGACTATGAACTCAGAGACCTGTGTGCCTCTGTCTCCTGAGTTCTGAAATTAAAGGTATGTACCAACAAACCTCCACCTATGCTTTTTTCTATTTGGAACTTGGTTTATCCAAGGCTGGCTGTGAACTCAGAGCCCTACTTGCTTCTGTCTTCTGAGATTACAGCCTTATACCACCATGCCTGGACCTAAGCTTTGCATGGACACTGTTGCTCGAGATTGAGATCAAAAGCCCGTGTTTTCCAGCATTGAGACCTGCATCACAGGTGTGCCCTCAGTTTAGGGATTATAGTTTATTCCAGATTAAAAGTTCAAATGTAAACAATAACTATGCAGTAATGCCTAACATTATATAACTATCTTTTGTTCAACTGCAAACATAAAAACAATAAGTTTATCTGGTTGAGATCTTGCCCCAATTTTACCACTTCCTTAATCTGTTTATTTTCTTGAACATAGGATTCAGCTCCATTCTACTTCCTAGTGCCCCTTGATGACTCGAACTATATAATTTGTATTTCTCGGTCTTCTATACTTGATATAAATGGTCTTTATAAGATTGAACCACAACACAGAGTCTAAACTGGGTTATTTTGAGTCTTTCTTTGTCAATGTAATTAATTTGACTCTCTTCACTTTAGTCTCAGGCAGACTTTGGATAATGGCAAAAAGTACCCGCATTCTTCACCAAAATATCACAAGAACAGTCTCTCAGCTATATACTATAGTTATTTTCCTCTGAAACCTCTAGAGTTGGACTTACACAGTTCAAATCACCCTCAGCAATAACATCTTCCATATTCCTACTAAAATAGTCCATTAAGCCCCACTTAACACATTTCAATGCTTTCCAGCTCCAAAGTCCTTAAATCTACATTATTGCAAACAAAAATATGGCCAGACCTGTCACAGCAACACCCTAGTCCCTGGTACATACAAACTTCTCTCTTAGTTTGGGTTTATTGCTGTGAAGAGAAACCATGAACAAGGCAACTGCTACAAAGGCAAACATTTATCTGGGGCTGGCTTACATTTTCAGAGGTTAAAGCCATTATCATTATCGTGGGAAGCATGCAGACAGACATGTTGCTGGAGGAATTGAGAGTTTTACATCTTGATCTGAGGGCAGCCAGGAGGGGGTCTCTGTGCAGGCAGATAGAAAGAGGATTTCTTCCACACTGAGTAGTGCCTGAGCATAGGAGGACACCTCCAAAGCTTACTCAGGCAGTTACACACTTCCTCAAACAGGCCACACCTACTTCAGCAAAGCCACAATAATGCCACTCCCTGGGCCAAGCATATTTAAACACATGAGTCTCTAAGGACCAACCCTATGCAAACCACTAGAGCACAGTAATGCATTCCATCATGAACTGTTAAGTAATTCTATAACTAGTGCAAAAAAAATTGTGGTAGACAAAACGGCCATTTATTTTTCATAGGAGATCTTGATTGACTCTTCCATTTCATTTTAAGTGACAATCTTACTTGGTATTTTCATATCCAGTTGATTTTGCTACAGGATATTTCTTTATTTCTCTCGGTAAGAATGTGTTGCTCTGCTCTTACCTTCAGTAGCTATAATCAGGAAGAGAATATATTAGTTTAGATTGTAGCCTTGTGCTTGATTAGACACACATACCTAGTAAAACAATGTACCTTAATGAACTCCTTATCCATGTTTATGTAAGCTCCAAATGTATCCATTTTCAGATTAAAGTTGTAAGATATGCATTTGGCATTTGAAATTCTGCTTCTAATTCATGTTTAATTTTTTTTCTGTTTTTCTCTTGAAT
>NC_045030.1:115885727-115896714 GCF_008632895.1 Mastomys coucha
TCCTTTTCATGAGAATATATTTTAAAACTGTTGCCATCCCAAAATCACACAAGATTATGTGTCATTGACTTCCATGGCATTGGAATTTTGGGGTGAATTCAGATTATTAATAATCTGATATATTCTTATAAGAACTGAGCTTTAAAAAGTGTGCTTCTTTCTTAAAGTCCTGTATCATCACCATGAGAAGTGATTTTAGATCTGAATCTTGCTTTTACAATGTGATGGTGTGTCCAGGACTTGCTATGGAGGGAGAATTGGGTTCTGATGATGGCAAGTGACCTTGGTTCGTGTTGTTCATTTTCTTATGCTTGCTCCCTGTCATCTGGTTATCTCTAGTGCTACCTGCCCTTGCTAAATCTGACTGGAGCCTGTCCTTCCTGTGATCCTGGTTGTGTCAGAACTCCTCAGAGTCAAGCTGTCTCTGGGATCCTGTGATTCTGGAATCCTGTGATCCTGTGATCCTGGGTGTGTTAGAGTGCCTGGAAGTGGAGTTTCCTCTAGTGATGTATTACTTTAAAATATATGTTTAGTATGTTTGGAGTTATTTAAAATTTATATTGAGAAAAATGTATGTATTTTCAGTATTGCTGTAGACAAGCATCTACATAAGACTGTTAAATTTTTGTTTTATATCAAACAACTTATAATACTCATTTTTATTGTTGTAATATTTTATAAATTTTAAAGAATATGACAAAAATGTTTGTGTCTTGCTCTGTAAATATTTACTCAATGTTTTGTGCTTTAAAGATAACGAATCCCCACAATCCTCACAATATTTGTCTTGTGTTGATTTCTCTTTTGATATACTTATCTTTGTAATCAAATTTTAACGATAATATATATTGTTATATCCTTAAAATAAATAAATACATAAATAAATCTCAAAAAAGAATAAACGACAAAAAAAAGTGTGCCTTAGGGTTCAGTCTTGGGTTAAGATAATCTGATGATGATTAAAAACAAAATAAAACAAACAAAAAACCTTATTACTTGTAGCCTGTGGAGATAGCTCCATAAAAACACTTGCTATGTGAGCGTGAAGATCTCTGTACTGATTCCCAGCACCCATATAAAATTGCTGAGCATGCTCAGGTGCTCAACTTATACCTGTAATTAAAGATACAGCTAGGGAGAACAGATAGGAGATCAGTGGATACTACTGAACATCCAACATCAAAATCACGTGAAGTCAAGTCTCAGTAAACAAGCATATCTCAAGGTTGAGAACAATAGATCACATATACCTGATGTCCTCCTCAGGCCTCTGGTTTCAGGTCAGACCCACGCATAATGAAAACACACACGCATGCACATGCGTACACACATGTGCACACATACAAACACAGTATTATTTGGTACAATAATACTGTAACATAAAAGAAAAAAATTCAAATGGTGGATTTTGTGATACATGACAGGACTTTTTTTTTCTGTGACAGCAGAGGAACTTTTGATGAAATACATGTTTCTTTCCTTTTTTTTTCTTTTTTTTTTTTACTCAGTGTCAGAGAAACCAATTTAAGGCTTTAAAGAAAATAAGCAATATTTCTGACAGGATTAATTTTTGGATCAGAATATAACCAATTTGATGGCTTTTTGTCCCAGCTGAGAAGAGTAATTGAAAAATCATGGTTGAAACACACACATACAAATCATTACTCTTTTCTGATATGCTTTTTATTCCTGAAGCTTGATTTTTCATCTCTCAATTACAATCAGGAAGATTAGGAAATTTAATATATAGAGAATTACAGATCATCTATTTTTAACAATAGGATATAATTACAAAAGTATAAATTTCCCACCATGCACAACAGGAGATAAGTATTATTTTTATGTAGTCATCCTCCCCACCACTCACATCCAAATTGCACATTACTTCTTCCCACCAAGCACAGGTAGCTACACCTACAGGATGGGAAAGTGCATGTAGAGAAAATGTCAGGAGATCAATGCTAACAGTTTAGGTGTTTTTAACCAATTTGTAGCAAAAGTATCTTTATAAGTATTGCTTAACTAAATTCACAGTTGTTCTTTAACAAAATACATTTGCATCAAAGGGTGATGATAATGGGATAATAAATTAGAAGGTTCTCTGGGGAAATTTTTCAGTACAGTAAATCAGATTCAAAATTTAACTACTTAATAGCTCACTTTTTATTTATAGATATTAAAAGATACAAAGAAACATAAGTAGTATATAACATTTACATGTGCAATATAATTTTCTAGCTTCTCTTACTATTTTGTATATTTTTCAGTTTTGTTCTTAAACATTAGAGCAGCTGCTAATTTAATCCATTATTCAAGTAAATTGACCTCATATGTTTTAGAGAGGTGATGGGAGAATTATTGCTTATAACATATTGTTTACAAGATGGAAATTTCAGAATTAAATGGAATGTTTTAAATATGTTGGGATCATGTCATGCTGATAAATAGTGACCTTTATATCAAGCAATTTGAAAGCAAAAAGCCAGCAATTCATATCTGCATGGCATAAAGAGATTGAGAGGAATCATTTCTAAAATTATTACAAGTATTTCAATTGTGAAAAATAAATTCAGGCTGTCAACTCAAGAGTCAAGGTAAGAATGCTGTTTGAATTTATTAATTAATTATTAAATTCATTAGATAAACATTAAGCATAGCACATTCTTTAGATAAAATGAATTTAGTACAGAGGTATCATTTGTCTTTTCTAATTGTGGTTGAAACGAGCCAATTGGACACAGGGTCATTATCTATTTGTCCTACTAATCCTAGTATGGACCTTGGCCCTTTTATCATAATTGTAATGATATTACATAAAAAAAATATGTACTAAGAAACCCACCTCAGAATTAGAATTGAAAGTAAATGTTATCTTCCAAATTAATTCTTAGAAGCTATAGAAGTAAACAGCGGTGTGACTTTTTCCTCTAATGTCTTGCTTTAATAATTTCCTCTACTGTATCTCAATTTTGTAATGACTTATGATTATTTGTGTATTATCCAAACTTATATAACTTTTTAGTTTTATTAAGACAGTATTCCATATCCTGCTCAAAAACATTGCTTCATCCTGACCGTTAAATCTCTGATTTTTAATTTTTTCAAGACATCAACATCCTTCTCTCTTGGATTTTTTTTTCATTGCTACATATCATTACACACAGTGTTTGGTTCCACAAAGTCTATTTCTTTCAAGTATGTCATATTTTTTACCATAATCATCCCTGCTGTTACTCCCTTGGTATATTCTTTATCCTCCTCTTGCCAGTTTCCTTCCTCCCTTAGTCTCCTTTCTTTCATGTCATTTTATATAAAGGTTGCTTTTCAACTGTAAAGAAGTTTCTGGTATTTCTCTTTTACTCTTTAGTGAGCATTTGTTTATCATTTTAAGGATCATTTCTTATTTAGCAAACAGTAATTACATAATAACTCCCAGTAACTGTGGTTTAATGCCATAGCTTGAATCAATTTCTCTATGTTTACCCTGTGCTCTAAGAAGAATTTGAATAACAGGCACATTAAATGTCCAATATCCTCAATTATCATTGAAATGCAAAGGCAAAGATCAAAAACTCAAGTGATCTCCCATGCTGTTGAAGACATGGAGCAAGGGGAACAGTCTCCCATTGCTGGTGGGAGTACAAATTTGTATAAACACTTTGAAAATTAATCTGGCAGTTTCTCAGAAAATTGGGAAGAGTTCTACCGCAAGATCTAGCTATACCACTCCTGAGCATATAATGAATAGATGCGCCACCAACTCACAAGGAGATTTGCTTATGTTCATAGCAGCCTTATTCGTAATTGCCAGAAAATGGAAACAACCTAGATGTCCCTCAACTGAAATTCGCAGGCAAATGTATGGAACTAGAATATATTCTGAGTGTGGTAAGCCAGACCTAGAAATAATTGCATGAGGTGTATTCACTTATAAGTGGACTTTTGCCAGAAAGTACAAAATAACCATGCTACAATCCATAGACCCAAAGAAACTAAGTAATAGGGAGACCCAATGGAAGATTCTTGAGTCTCAATCATAAAGGCAAATAGAATAGACATTGGAGGTAAATGGAGGGAAGGAGCTGGATGGAAGGGAACAGGTTGGGAAAGGGGATGAGGATGGGTACAGGGATGGTGATCAGATAGGGGAAGGGGGAAGGAGAAGACTGGGAATGAGAATGGAAATCAGTAGGGGCATCTCTGAGACTCACTGGAGACCTGGGACTGGGGAGGGTCTTGGGAGTCTATGGGGATTACCCTTGTTGAGACTTTTAGCAAATGGGGAAATGGAGACTGAAGTAGCCACCTCCTGTAGCCCACAGGACTTGCAGTGGTGTGACAGAGACAACAACACATCCACAAATCTTTCAACCCCAAATTTTTCATGCCAACCTGATGCACAGGGATAAAGATGAAGTGGAGATTGAGGGAATGCCCAAATAATGACTGGCCCAATTTGGGACCAATCACATGGGAGAGAGACAGGTCCTGACACTATTAATGATATTCTGCTGTGCTTGCAGCAGGAGCCTAGCATAACTGTCTCCTACAAGGCTTCATTAAGCACCTGATGCAAAAAAATACAGATACCCATAGCCAAACATCAATTGGACTTTGGGGAGTCTTATGGAAGAAAAGGGTGATAAGATTGAGGGGACCAGGGGGTTCAAGGACACCACAAGAAGACCTACAACATTAACTAATCTGGGCTCATGGGGGATCACAGAGACTGAACCACTGTCCAAAATGCATGCGGGGTCTAGACACATTTGCAGCAGACTTGATTTGTTCTAGCTTTGTCTTCATATGGGTATCCTAACAATTGGATCAGGGGCTATCCCTGACTCTGATGGCTGCCACTGGATCTCCTTACTTTAGTTGGACTGACTGGTTCAGCCACAGTTGGAGATGATATGCTTTGTCCTGCTGGGATGTGATGTCCTAGGATAGAGCCTACACAAGAAAGGCTTCCTCTTTTCTGAAGAAAATGGGGTGAGGAATTGGGAGGTGGGTGTGAAGGATTTTGTTAGGGGGGAATTTGGAGGACAAGAGGGAGGAGGGCTGCTTTCAGGATGTAAAATGAATAAATAAATAAATAAATAAATATAATTGATTCTACATCTTAAATTTAGGTAACAAAATCACATAAATAAAATTTATGACTTGGCAAATTAAAGTATTCTATAGCTCAACCTTTGTAAATTTTCAAGTTAGAGTATGCATTAATTATTTGATTG
The DNA here is from genome assembly GCF_008632895.1 of Mastomys coucha. NCBI lineage: Eukaryota > Metazoa > Chordata > Mammalia > Rodentia > Muridae > Mastomys > Mastomys coucha. The sequence continues at coordinate 115,890,965 of NC_045030.1, forward strand.
TGTATGAATAGTGTGCTTTTATGAAAGTATTTGGTTTTTCATGAAGACATTTTTATGCAACAGAAAATAAGATACTGGTTGAGTGTATCCACATTAATAGGATATTTATGTGGAAAAAGATTTCTTGTAAGCAATGAGAACTAATTCACACATGTTGTTCTCTGATTTCTACATGTGTAGCAAATGAATAAAACATAAGGTAAATCTAAAAATAAAAAAGATATGTGTAAAAAGTCAAAGGGCTTTTATGAAGGGCAAAATATTATAAATTTAAAATCTATCACAGTTAATATTTCCAACAACTATTAGAAGTTCTGTGGTGGTTTGCATGAGAATGGCCACAGTAAGTTAATATATTTGAAAACATGGCCCCAGTTAGTGGAAAATTTAGGAAGAATAAGGAGGTGTGAATTTGTTGAAGGAGGTATGTCACTGGGGTGGGTTTTGAGGTTTCAAGCACTCATGCCAGACCCAATGTTTCTCTCTCTGTGTCTCTGTCTCTGTCTCTGTGTCTCTGTCTCTGTCTCTGTCTCTCTCTGCCTATTGCTTGAGATTAAGGATGTAAAACTAAGCTACTACTTAATACCATGTCTGTCTACTTTCTGCCATGATAATAATGGACTAACCCTCTAAAACTGAAAACAAGCAATCAATTAAATATTTTCTGTTACAAATTATGTCTTGGTCATGGCATCTCTTCCCAGCATTAGAACAGTGACATAAGTTATAAGTTGTTTCTAGAGATTGGAATATTGCCATAACAGGCCTGACCATTCTGTATGGAGGAATAAAGAAGACATTGAAACTTTAGATTAGGAAAGTTTAATGTGGTAATCATGACTTTTTATTATCATTTTATTCATTTACATTTCAAATGATATTCCCCTTCCCAGTTACCCCTCAACAAACACCCCATTGATCCCCCCTCTTTCTTGCCCTTTGTGTATATCAGGATGCTCTGCCACCCCCTCAACCACTTCTGCCTCACCACTCTAGTATCCCCCTACGCTGGGGCATCTAGCATCCACAGGACCAAGCCTCCCCTCCTATTGATGTTAGATAAGGCCATCCTCTGCTATATATGTATCTGTAGCCATGGTTCCCTCCATGTACACTCTTTGGTTGGTGCTTTAGTCCGTGGGAGATCTGGGTGGTCCAGTTAGTTGATATTGTTCTTCCTATGGGGTTATAATCCCCTTCAGCTCCTTCAGTCCTTCCCCTAACTCTTCCATTGGTGTCACCAGGCTCTGTCCAATTGGTGGCTGTGAGAACTGGTATCTGTATTGGTCAGGTGCTTTCAGGGAACAGCCATACCAGGCTCTAGTCAGCAAGTGCCTCTTGCCATCAGCAATATTGTAGGGGTTTGGTATCTACAGATGGGATGGATCCCTAGTTTGAGTGGGCTCTGGATGACCTTTCCTTCAGTCTCTGTTCCATAGCTTGTAGATTTAAAAATCCACACTAAATCCAGCTAGGTGCCAACATTGCTGTTCTTGCCCATCCCACATAGGTAGCTCTAAGCAGCCTTTTGGCCCCATTTGCTGAAGCAGGCTTGCTATGCTGACCAAACCAGTTTTTCTTGGAAATGATTAGAGCTACCACTCATGTTCCTCAGATAATCCCTCATGGCTGGTCTGCAGAATACCAACAACCTACTCCATTCTCTCTCATTTCCCTCTAGCCACATGAAAGGAAAACACTAGAGACTTATATTTATACCAGCCAGATTTATATTGGTAAATATCCAACTCCAATATGCCCATGGAAAGAACCCAAAACTCAGCTAATATATTTAAGGATGCATGCCTAGATTGGGCAAATATACCACTACACTGTTCTATTGTCCAGGTATGAAATCCCTAGGTACTTGTGACTCCTCCAGGCCACGTGTTTCTGCTCAATCTTCCACCTCTTCTTCCATCATCTACTCTTCTCTCTATCCTCTGTCTCATCTTCCCATTCTTCCTCATTTCCCTTCTCTAAAACTTCCAACTCCACCTTTTCCTTCTACTACACAATCACAGGCTCTAGCCTTTATTTGACTATTTCACCTGAAATCACATGAATATGTGATCTACTCCTCATAGGGGCACCCCTCTTGAGGGAGCAGAAAGTACAAACATCAATCCACAACACTATCCCATTTAGTGTCGCAGTCTTTCCTTTGGACAGAACATTTCCAGGTTGAAAATGTTGACATGCATGCATGGCCCCATACCTCAACTGGGAGCTGTGCCTATCTACTGAAGTTGGTCTCCATGAATTGTTTCTCTTGTGTTGGGTATTTCAGCTAAAGTCATCACTTTTGGGTCCTGGGAGACTCTTGCTTTCTTGGAGTCTGGGATTTTCTAGTGGCTACCTCCATTTCCCCATCCCCTATGGCTACATGTTTCTATTCAATTTCCTGACCCCCTGTACTTCTCTCCTGTCCCTTCCAATACCTGATCCTACCCCCTTTATTCACTCCCCTTCCTCAATCCCTCCCAAGTCACTCCATCCCTCTACCTCCCAAGATTATTTTGTTCTCCCTTCTAAATAGGACTGAAGCATCCACATTTTGGCCTTCCTTCTTCTTGAGCTTCATATGGTTTGTGAGTTGAATCACGGGTATTCTGAGATTTTTTTTCCTAGCATCCACTTATCAGAGAGTACATAGTATGTGTGTTCTTTTGTGACTGGATTACCTCAGTCAGGATGATATTTTCTAGTTCCATCCATTTGCCGGTGAATTTCATTAAGTCATTTTTTTAATAGCTTAGTAGTACTCCATTGTGCAAATATACCACATTTTCTGTATTCATTCCTCTGTTGATGGACATCTGGGTTCTTTCCAGCTTCTGGATATTATAAATAAGGCTGCTATGAACATAGTGGAGCATGTGTCCTTGTTATATGTGGAGTACCTTTTGAGTATATGTCCAGTAGTGGTGTACCTGTGTCTTCAGGTAGAACTATTTACAATTTTATAATTTCCATACTGAATTCCAAAGTGGTTGTACCAGCTTACAATCCCAGCAGCAATGGAAGAGTGTTCCTCTTTCTTCTCAACATCCTCACCAGCATCTGCTGTCACCTGAGTTTTTGATCTTAGCCATTCTGATTGGTATGAGGTGAACTCTCAGGGTCATTTTTATTTGCATTTCCCTGATAACTAAGAATGTTGAACATTTCTTTAGGTGCTTCTTGCCTATTTGATATTCCTTAGTTGAGAATTCTTTGTTTGACTCTATCAGGACCACAGATTGCAATGTGATATTTGAATCATAATGTACCTCACAATCCGATATATTGAAATCTTGCTATCCAGTTGATAAAATGTTTCAAAAGATTAGGAGGTATATCCTTGTTGAAGTTAGATGTGTCTTTTTCAGAAAAGCTGCATTACCTGTGTGAAGGGGTGCTTTGAGGTTTCAAAAGAGTACAATAGACTGAATCAGGTGTGTTCTAGCTCTTCTTGCTGCCTGCAGATCAATATATAAAGCTCTGAGCTATTACTCTAGCACCATGCTTGTCTGCTTCCCACCATGGATACTATTGACTAGCCGTCTAAAACTGTAATTAAAAGTTTTCTTTCATTACTGTTGCCTTGATTGTGGTGTTGCTTCATAGCAATAGCACAATAACTAAGACAAATTCTATTATTTATTTTGATTTACTAGGAATCAAACATTAATTCATTTGCCTCATGTTATTATTCTACTTCCATCAACAGGGATGAAACTCAGTTCATCAGGCTTGGCAGCTTTCCCCTTTAACTGATTAGTAATCTCAGAAATACTATAGCAGTAATCTGAAGGTCATTTAATAAGTGTTGTCTATTCCTTTTTATATTTATTATTTAAATGGAAGAAATATATAAAAAAATCCTTTTGTTTTTAGGTTCTGATTAAACATGAGTACCTCATAATTTTACATTCTTAAAATATGTATCTTATTTTTGTTTATGTGTGTAGGCATGTATGATAGGTAGGGCATATATATTCACTTGAGTGTAGGTGCTCTTGAAGGGAAAATGAGGATGTCAAATCTCCTGGAACTGGCTTTACAGTTGGCAGTGAGCCAGGTAACCTGGGTATTGGGAACTGTACGCATGGGGTCACAAACTTGTGCTCATTTCAAACTATTGAATCATCACTTTATTTCCAACATTTAAAAATTAACACATTAGTTATCAATGAAAAGATTTATCATCTTAAGATAATTTGAATATATATATGTCAACTTCTTATGAAATAATTTAACTCAATTTACAAAAAAATGAGATATCAGAAAAATAAAATATAATATTAAAAGATACATACATGTATATTCTCAAGACTTATCCCCTTACACAAATATAACATCTGGATGCTACGATCAAGAAATCCATTAAACACTCATTAAACTTCATGATGTTTCATGTAGATGCTATGTAATAGATAGAGATCTCACACAAACAGTTAATTCTCAAAATTTCAAAATGCTAGAACCAATTTTTAAACTTTGAAGAGTCGTAATATAAGCTATGTAATGACTATAAGCCAGTATTAAAGAACATTGGTTTTAGTTGAGTATGGAAAAGTTTGGTGTGGAAATATCTATAGTATTTACTAGGGAAACTTCAAAATCTTAAAGTGAAGGAGAGTTATAAATCAAAACTGAAAAACTGAAAAATTAAGAAATTAGAAAAGCATATTAAGAGGTTGACATGTTAGAGTTCTAATAGCTATGTACCATTTATATCCATTAGTGTTTATTCCTGAATATGATTATTCTAGCTTGCTTTCTAAAGCTGTGATAAATACCATGTAACCAAAAAGTACAGAATACTCATGATACACCTCATATACCCTTAGAAATTAGAGAAGTATGATCCAATTGAAAATGCTTCAATTTCACTTAGAAGGAGAAACATATTAATCATGGGAGGCAGAGGGAGGAAAAGAACTAGATGGGAAAAAGGAGGGGAAAAAGAGGATAGTGTGAAGTATGGGGGCAGATCTGGATAATGAATCAAAATTTAGCTTCCAGGAGTAGGGGCTGGAGGGAAACAACTAGAATGTCCCAGACACCTGGGATGGAGGATGCTCCCAGGACTCAAGATGAGTGACCTTAGCTAAAATGACCAATAGTGGGGCAATGGAACCCAAAGATGCTACCTCTAGAAGTCAAAGAGGATCCTCAGTGGAAGTATGGGGACACCAATCCAAACACAAATCTTTGTACCCCAAGTTGCTCTTATCTAAAATAAATGCAGGGACAAAAATGAAGCAAAGACTGAACGAATGGCCAAGAAGTAATCAGCCAATTTTGGGATCCATCCCATGGGAAGGCACCAAACTGAGGCATTATTATTGATGCTATGTTGTGCTTGCAGACAGAAGCCTAGCATGGCTATCCTCTGAGAGGCTCTACCAGCAGCTGACTGAGACAGGTAAAAATGCTTACAGCTAAGCATTGGACTAAGTGAGTTCTTACACCCCTTTGAATGAGAGAGAGGATTGAAGGAACTGAAAAGATAACAACCCCATAGGAAGAAAAATTGTATCAATTAACCTGGAGCCCTGGGAGCTCCCAGAGTCTAAGCCACCAATCAAAGACCATATAGCAGCTGGTCCACAGCCCAGGCACATATGTGGTAAAGTACTGACTTGTCAGGCCTCAGTGGGAGAAGATGTGCCTAATCCTGTAGAGATGTGATGCCTAGGGAGGGAAGGTAACCTGGTGATTTCTTTAAAAGGGGATGGGGAGGGGAGTTGGGGGAAGAACTC
>NC_045030.1:115896741-115901184 GCF_008632895.1 Mastomys coucha
AGGAAGAAAGAAAGAAAGGAAGGAAGGAAGGAAGGAAGGAAGGAAGGAAGGAGGGAAGGAAGAAGGGAAGAATCTACTAAAGGAGAAAATGGTTTATTTTTGCTTACAGTTATAGTCTATCATAAAGAGAAGCCAAGACAGGAGCTAAAGGCCAGAGTTTAAAACAAAACAAAACAAAATAAAAAACAAAAATGAAAAACATTGTTTACTTGTGTGTTTTCCCTGGCTCACACAGCTACCTGTTTTTATATAACTCAGGCCACATTATCAATGGTTGGCATGGCTCACAGTGGAATAAAGTTAACAAGCAAATAACCAGGACAACAATTAGCAAAAATACTTCTAGTTGTGATGTGGCAATTGACAAAATACCTCAATTGAAAAATGAAGTAACCAATAAAGTATAATATTTTGCTTTTCTGTGAGTTTTATACTTTGCTTTTTTTTTTAGGTCAATTGTCTTTTTATTATAGTAATGAAATGTCTACGTAACATTTTTAATTTTTATTTTTATTAGATTTTTTTATTTAAATTTTAAATGTTCTCCAGTTTCCTGTTTTCCCTCCAAAAGGCCCTGGTCCCCAGCCCTTCCCCCTGCTCACCAAAACACCCACTCCTACTTCCTGGCCCTGGCATTCCCTTACTCTGGGGCATAGAACCTTGACAGGACCAAGGTCCTGTCCTCCCATTGATGACTGACTAGGCATTCCCCTACACTGGGACATCAAGCACTCACAGGACCAAGGGCCTCTCCTCCAACTGATTACCTACAAGTCCATCCTCTGCTATACATATGCAGCTGGAGCCATGAGTCCCACCATGTGTACTCTTTGGTTGGTGGTTTAGTTCCTGGGAGCTCTGGGGGTACTGGTTAATTCATATTGTTGTTCCTCCTATGGGGCTTCAAAACCCTTCAGCTCCTTGGGTCCTTTCTCTAGTTCCTCCATTGGGGACCCCATGCTCAGTCTAATGGATGGCTGTGAGCCTCCACTTCTGTATTAGTCAGGCACTGGCAGAGCCTTTCATGAGACAACTATATCAGGCTTCTGTCAGCAAGTACTTGTTAGCATCTGCAATAGTATCTGGTTTGGTGACTGTGTATGGGATTGATCCCCAAGTGGGGCAGTCTCTGGATTGTCCTTCCTTTAGTCTCTGCTCCATACTTTGTCTCTGTTTTTATTCCCATGAATATTTTGTTCCCCCTTCTAAGAAGAACCGAAGTATCCACACTTTGGTCTTCCTTCTTCATGAGCTTTCCATGGTCTGTGAATTGTATCTTGGATATTCTAAGCTTCTGGTCTGATACCCACTTATCATTGAATGTATACCATGTGTGCTCTTTTGTGACTGGCTTACCTCACTCAGGATGTTTTCTAATTACATTCTTTTCCCTAAGAACTTCATGAATTCATTGTTTTTTAATAGCTGAGTAGTAGTCCATTGTGTAAATGTACCACATTTTCTGTATCTTTGGTTGAGGGACATCTGGATTCTTTCCAACTTCACCAAAGTGGCTGGATATAACATTAGCTCAAACAAATCTGTGGCCTTCCTCTACTCAAAGGATAAGCAGGCTGAGAAAGAAATTAGGAAAACAATACCCTTCACAATAGACACAAATAATATAAACAACCTTGGTGTGACTCTAACTAAGCAAGTTAAAAATCTGTATGACAAAAACTTCCCATCTCTGAAAAAAGAAATTGAAGATCTCAGAATTTGGAAAGATCTCCCATGCTTATGGATTGACAGGATTAATACAGTAAAAACACCAAAAGCAATCTACAGATTCAATGCAATCTCCATCAAAATTCCAACTCCATTCTTCATACAGTTAGAAAGAGCAATTCACAAATTCATCTGGTCACTTGATCTTTGACAAAGGATCTAAAACTATCCAGTGGGAAAAAAGAGAACATTTTCAACAAAGCATGCTGGTTAAACTGGCTGTAAACATGTAGGAGAATGCCAATCAATCCATTCTTTTTTTTTTTGTTTTTTTGTTTGTTTTTTTTGTTTTGTTTTGTTTTGTTTGATTTTTGAGATAGAGTTTCTCTGTGTATCCCTAGATCTCCTGGAACTCATTCTGTAGAACAGGCTGGCCTCAAACTCAGAAATCCACCTGCCTCTGCCTTCCAAGTACTGGGATTAAAGGTATGTCCCACCACTGCCCAGCTAAATTGATCCATACTTATCACCTTGTACAAAGCTCAAATTCAAGTGGATAAAGGATCTTCACATAAAACCAGATACACTGAAACTAGCAGAAAATAAAGTGGGGAAGAGCCTCTAGCACATGGGCACAGGGGAAAATTTCCTGAAGTAAACACCAATAGCTTGTGCTCTAAGATCAAGAATTGACAAATGGTACCTCAGAAAATTGCAAAGCTTCTGAAAGGCAAAGAAATTGTCAATAGGACAAAATGGCAACCAACAAATTGGGAAAAGATCATTATGGACCGTTCATCTGATAGAGGGCTAATATTCAATATATACAAAGAACTCAAGTAGTTAGACTCCAGAGAAACAAATAACCCTTTTTAAAAATGGGATACAGAGCTAAACAGAGAATTCTCAACTTTGAAATACCGGATGGTATTACCTAAAAAATGTTCAACATCCTTAGTCATCAGGGAAATACAAATCAAAATAACCCTGAGATTCTACCTCACACCAGTCTGAATGGCTAAAATCAAAACTCAGGTGACAGAAGATGCTAGAAAGGTTGTGGAGAAAGAACACTCCTTCATTGCTGGTGGGATTGCAAGCTGGTACAACCACTCTGGAAATCAGTTCGGCGGTTCCTCAGAAAATTGCACATAGTACTACCTGAGGACTCAAGTATATCACTCCTGGGCATATACACAGAAGATGCTCTAACATGTAATAAGGACACATGCTAGACTATGTTCATTGCAACCTTATTTATAATAGCTAACTTTTGCTTTTGATATTTGAATTTATATATTTTTCTTGTAGTTTTCTGATTTTAATTATAATTTTTATAAATTATGTTTTCTTCTTCTCTAAATTGTATACCCTTAAAATACTAGTGGTTTATTTGGATATAATATAGATGATAGCAACAATAATCATGATTTTTCCTTTATTCTGTCATATTACTCTTATTCTCTTCATTAATTTATATTCACTTATACATATAATGGATATAGCATTATAGTTTTTATTTAATAGTTATCTTTTAGTATGCTTAAGTATAAGAAAAATAAAATATTTTATTTGACTTCACTTATCGTTCCCTTGACAATTATTTGACATTTCTGATTTTACTTTCACACTATTTTCTTCTACCTATGTGACAGATAGTTCTGGATAGGTTTTTGTTGTTGTTTTGTTGTGTTTTGCTTTTGTTGGTTTTTTATTGATTTCCTCTATTTATTGTGACAATCATATCTTAAGTTCAAAAATAAATTTTAATTGGATAGAAACTAGAAGATTACAATAACAGTGTAAAAGAAACCTTCTGTGAATAACTTATTAATAAATGTGACCTATATATCATAATTTCCCTTCCATAGATAAGCATGCTTAAATTTCTTTTTGTTAAGCCTGGACTCTTATTTACTTCTGTTTTACTACTATATTATTTTGAGTGAGAAATGTGCACTATAAACACATTTATGTGAATATCTGTTCCATAATTGATGGTGGTATCTGAGGACATTGTAAAAACTTTAGGTTTTAAAACTTTTGTGAAGGAAGTACTTCACTATGGGCTAGCTCTGAGAATTTTTAGCTTTACCCACACTTCCACTTCACTCTTTCTGCTTAATATTTATAGTTTGTAGTTGAAGTGGCCATTGTTCCCATGCCTGCTTCTTACTGCAATGCCTTACCTACCATGATAGATTTTTAAACCTTTAAAACCATTAGCCAAAATGTTAACCCATAACTTTTGTCATAATATTTCATCATACCAGCTGAAAAAATAGTGAACACAAATATTATAAGTGAATATAGATAAGTATTCTCATCTTCATCCCATTAATTATAATGTTATGCTAATTTCCTGAATGATATTCTTTGAACTCCTTGTTTCTACGTCAGTGTCCATTTTCTAGGATTCAAGAAACATGTTGCTGAGGTCAAGTAGTATGTGAGAAGGGGCTTTTCTATAATCTGATTAAATCAGGCATTTTAGTTTTGTTTAAGATTTTGAAGTTTCCCTTGTATGTTGTATTTTAATATTTTGCCATGTCCCTTTCTTCTTGTTCTAAGTTAATTATATTCTTGTTGTAACCAAACACCGGGCTAGACACAGTTTGAAGATAGAGTATCCTACATTGAGTCAGACATGCTATAGCCCATAGTTGTGGAGTAATGTGGTTGAGACTTCTCAGATTATCTGACTGAACTCTAAGATCAAGAATTGACAAATGGGACCTCATAAAGTTGCAAAGCTTCTGTAAGGTAAAAGACACT
>NC_045030.1:115902332-115911855 GCF_008632895.1 Mastomys coucha
AAAATATCTAAAATAAAAAAAATAAAAAAATTAAAAAAAAAGAATAAAAAAGAAAATATAACACAAGTGGCTTTTTTTCTTTCATCCCTTTTTTATAGTTCATGGGATGGTGTCACTGGTGGGTTCTCACTCCTAAATTAAGTCTCACTAGAAATAACTTCCCATAACCAGCATATGTACCTCATTAATATTCAATTATTCAATGTATATCCAAATACAATCAATTCAAAACTGACAGTATACTTGTTTTAACCTGTCAATGTAGCCACATGACTTTAATTTTTATGTTTCATTAAAAATCTGCACAATATATTCTGATCATAGTTCCTATATCCACTCTTGATGTCCACATCCATCAAACTACAAGCCTTCTATATCTCACTATTTAGAAAACAGGCAAAAAAAACATTCCAAGCACACCAGAATTAAAAGAATCAAAACAATAAACCAAATAGAAAAAATAGACAGAAGAAAACACAAATAGACATATACATGCAAACTTAGAACCTATTAAAAAACCACAAAATCAGAAACCATATTATACAAGCAAGAGATCAATAATATTTAAAAAACAAAACAAACAAACAAAACAAAACAAAAAACAAACCCCAACCAACCAACCAAAAACCATCCAATCAAATCAACATGAGGAAAAAAACATCAACAAACCACTGAGTTCATTTTCTTGCTGCCCATCTGCTGCTAGTCATGAGGCTAATTCTTAAATGTGGTTTATATCATTGGTGAAACTCCTTGGAGAAAAATGATTTTTCTTGCATATCACTAATGTGTTTACAAAAAAGATACAGGAGGTATGGTCTATGGGGGTGTGGAGAGGTGTGGGGGAAGGAGATGTCTTGGTGGGCCCATGCCAAGGCATTCCTTCCCCCTGCAGGATCAGCCACATGATGGTATAGTATAGAACAGAGTTTATTCAGGGCATGGGGAGGGGAGTTAAGAGGGTAGTAGAGGCAGAGAAAGGCAGAGAGAGGAAGTGAGTAGAGAAGTAGAGGAGAAGAATAGAGGCCGGCCATGAGCATGTGGAGAGAGAGTTGGGAAGGGAATGGGGAGAGAAGGGCAACAAGATGGCAAGTTGGAACAGGGAGCAAGTGAGGGAGGAGGGGGCAAGCAACCCCTTTTATAGTGGGTCAGGCCTACCTGGCTGTTGCTAGATAACTGTGGGGTGGAGTTTAGGCAGAATGCTAACATTCCCCAATTTTGGTTTAATTAAAAAAGAAAAAAAAATATAGATGGTGAAACAGGAATAGAGTCGTCGTGTTATCTGGCTGCTTCACGTTGACATTAGGGGCAACATTTCTCTAGGGAACCTAGAAGAATAGGTGTGGGGGATGTTTGTCCAGTCTTGGGAGAGTTGGCTGTTTCTTTGCTGTACAGGGTCTGTGGAGCCATCTGAGGATAGGTCAGAAGGAACAGGTCCAATAGGAGCATCTATCTGAGAGGAGATTGGAACATCTGAAGGTTGCTTCTCTGGAGCTGTCCTGGATGTATTAAGTGCCTGGACTTGACAAGACATTTAAAATATATTATTATAGGTAGTGAATAAGGTTAAGTACTTTTGGGAGAAAGAAAAAAAATTTTAGGATGTACATTTGAAACCCAAAGGAATCCCACTCTTTGAAATAGGTAGTATGTAGGAACTTTAGACAGAAGTACTTATTTTTTATGGAGTCTATTGGATCCATGAGGGGTAGATCTGAATAGATTTTCTGTAGCTTATACACTTATAAAAGAGTTAACAACATGATTTAACACATGAACAGTCTTTAAAATGAGCCTTTTGTTGAGCAGAAGGAACAAGAATTTGTGATTAAAAAGTTGAAAATGGGTACTGTCAGAACCTCTCAGGAGACAGCTATATCAGGCTCCTGTCATTTACCACTTGCTGGCATCCACAATAGTGTCTAGATTTGATGATTGAATATGGGAAGGATTCCCAGGTGGAGCAGGCTCTGACAGTACCAGACTAATACAGAAGTAGAGACTCACAGCCATCCATTGGACTGAGTACAGGGTCCCCATTGAAGGAGCTAGAGAAAGGACCCAAGGAGCTGAAGGGTTTGCCGCCCCTTAGGACAAACAACAATATGAACTAACTAGTACCCTCAGAACTCCCAGGGACTAAACCAAAGAGTACACATGGTGGGAACTCATGGCTCCAGCAGCATATGTATAGCAGAGGATGGCCAAGCCAGTCATCAATGGGAGGAGAGGCCCTTGGCCCTGTGAAGGTTCTATGCCCCAGTATAGGGGAATGCCAGGGCCAATAAGCAGGAGGGGGTGAGATGCTGAGTGGGTGGAGGGGGGAATAGGGGATTGTGTTAGTTTTAGTTTTAGTTTATTTATTTTACTTTATTTATTTATTTATTTTGGAGGGGAACCTGGGAAAGGAGATATTGTAATAAAGAAAACACCTAATAAAAAAAGTTGAAAATGTTGGATCATATATTGGAATGTTTTATAAGAGTTACACAAATTTGTAGGAACTTAAATAGTGTTAGGACAGTGGTATAGCAAGAAGAGGAAATATGAAACATTTAATTAATGGAAACTGAGTTTAGGTAAGGAGATTATATCTCTGAAAGCTTTTTTCTACCTGTTGCCTTAGCTGTCAATGTTCTCATAAGTCTGAGAAATAAACAAAAATCTATCAGTCATTTAAAAAAAATGACAAGGTCCACTAGCCAATAGTTCCCGTGGTTTCTAGGGCAACTTGGGTGGTCAGTCTGGCTTTCAAGGGTAGAAGACATAGGGCTTTCTCTGTGGAATGGATACACTTGACATGAGAAATCACTTACCTTGGTATTTAGCCAAGTCATCTGACTCAGAGTATCCAGTTTTTACCAATGCATTTCTCAGTGATTACCATATCACAATCCAGGCAATATCCTATAGCTGTGTCCACATCTTCTGAGACCATCTACCATCTTGGGCCAACTGTTAAAGGATTTGGGAATTCTGTCTGTCATCAACTTAATAATTAACAAACTTCCTGACAGGATTGAGGGCTATGTTGATTGGTTATAACAGAATAGAATTTAATTACAGTAGTAAAAGTCATATTAAGACAGGATAGGAATGAAAATCTTAAGCTGGCAGGCAAATGGTGGGAATGACTAGATTGTGGAGGGAGGGAGAGAATGGCTAGCGGGCATGCAGGCACTTGCTGTAGCTGTTGGGTGCTCAGAGTAGGCTGCGACTCTCGTGCACAGGTCTGTAGAGCTAAAGGCAGGTGTACCATCACTAGGAGCCATGATAATGACGTGTGTGCTCCTACTGTTAAAGAAAGTAGCTGTAGGCAGCAGCTGATGGTGGGAACAGTGTGTTTATTTTGATTGGGCTCTGGGTAGGAGTTCCTATAAGCAGCTGGGAATCTTGGCCCAGTACTCCTGCTCCTGGTTGTCTGAGTCCATGGTGGGAGGGACAAAGGAAGTATAGTGTTCCCTGTCCCAGCAGTGCTGCATGATACTCTTGTGGAGTGCCTCACTGCTAGCCTTTACTTTATAAGTCCCAAGCAGAGAGGGTGAAAGAAGGATAGGGAGAGAGGGAGAAAGGGAGGGGGTCCCTTGCATGTGTGGGAAGGCAAAAGGGCAAGCAGGGAGCAGTGGAGCTGGAGCAGGCTGCTGGAAGGGAAGTATAAGCTACAGGTCCTTAGCGAGAAAGTTTCAGCTTAGCAGTGATGTAGAGACATTGTTTTAGACCAAGATATCCCATTAAATAGTGACAAAGGCGGTGAAGACTGACCCATGGGTGAGACACATGGGGGCTGGGCACTAACACTCAGAGCTTGAGCTGCTGAGCCAGAGAGCAGTTGTCCAGACCTGGGGTGGAATTCTCAGCTGTGCGTAAGAAACTGTCTCCAAGGAGAAGGACATCATACTCAAGGGAAGAGTCCTTAAAGGAGAGTCAGGGCAGCACAGGGGTAGCTCTGAGCTCTATAAATCTCCCCTGGGACCATGCTCATGGTTGCTCTGAGTAGTGGGGAATGGGGGATTACCAGCTCTGGCCTAGTGTGCATGGATCTCTTGTGGTAGCTTAGGATGGGATGCAAACCAGCAGTTTTTAGATCTGAATCACGGTACTAAATGATGTGTTTATAAAAAGATAAAGATGGAAAGCATATGTTCTATGGGGGTGTGGTGAAGTGAACAGGAAGGGGGCACCTCTGCGGGCCCACACCAAGGCATCCCTTCCCCCAGAGGAACCTGCTGCATGACTGTACAATATAGAATAGTGTTTCTTCAAGGCATGGGGAGGTTAGTTAAGAGAGTAGTAGAGGCAGAGAAAGAGAGAGAGAGAGAGAGAGAGAGAGAGAGAAAGTAGAAGCCAGCTGTGACCACATAGACAGGTAGGGGGGAGGGATTTGGGGGAATAGTATGCTGAGAGAGGGGGAGCAAGAGGCAAGAGAGAGAGGCAAGAGTTTGAGGAGGGGGCAAGCAGCCCCTTTTATAGTGAGTCAGGTCTACCTGGCTGTTGTCAGGTCATTGTGGGAAGAAGCATATCTAGCTGATGCCAGGTAACTGTGGGGTGGAGTTTAGACAGAATGCTAACGATCAGTTTGTTGATTAGAGAGAGCTTCTTGATTAGAAGTATGGGCTTTTGTTCCATTTCCCTTTCAGTACTGTCTACCTTGAATGTGAGCACATCTTGTGCATTCTGTCAATCTCTGTGTATTCATGTGTGCCAGTCCTGTTGTGTGTAGAAAGCCTTGATTCCTTCATATCTTCCATTCCCTCTGGCTCTTAAATTTTTTCCCCTCCTGTTCTGCAGTGTTCCCTGAGCCCTAAGGTTAGAGATTTTGATGAGGATATCCTATTTAGGATGGAGTGTTCCAAAATCTCGCACTCTCTACACACTGGAGAGTTGCCATGTGACTTTAAACCATAACATTCTACTCTTGGCTTCCATGGTAACATGACCACATCATAATGCAAAATGTATTCTTTTAATTTTCCCCATAATCTTTATAAAATTTCTTTTTCATAAATCTTTATAAAGTTTCTACTAAAGACAACTCAAAGATAAATTATAATATGAAGCCATAATAATCAACAAACAAGTAAATATACAAGGTACATACGGAACAATTTTTGAGAAATATTCTCATTTTGAAGGTGGGAAAGGACCATTGTATATGATAAAATATTAGGTCAAAGCAAGGCCTAAAATCAGCAGACTAAACACCAAATCCAGTCACTCCAAGCATTGTATATGGAGTTCTTAGTGACATTTGGATTTCAAAAGCCTTGAACTAACCTGCCCTTCCAATTCTGCTCCCTACGGTTTTAATTGGCAGCAATACCACAGTACTAACATTGCCAACATCCTTGGAATTCTATCACAATTTAGGCTTAACCTTTATAGTCTTTTGAAAAGCCTCACAAAACTTCCTTGCAGGGAATCTGTCCCAGCCATGTATTGCCTGACCTCAGCAAAAACTGGCGTAAAAACTCCTATTACTTCAGAACTCCTCACATGGTTCAGTATGAAAAATTAGAACCATGTTGATGCTGCTGCTGTATCCTCTTACCAGATAAGAAATAGTCTGTAGTCTGGACCATTTCTACCATAGCTATAATAATTTTGACAAGATGTAATGACAAAACCTGAAAATATACTCTCTCAGAGAGCTGTTTTTTAGTAGGTAACCTGTTTAGTAGCATTCTCAATTATTCTTTCAGATTAATCTATAGAATTAAAAATCTGAGCTTCTGATAAATTAAGCCAAAGCTTCCGTTGCTCTTATCACAGTTTTTCTCAATGCAGTATAAGTTTATTCTATAATTGTGCTAATATCTTTAACAACCATGGGTAATTTTTCTGCATGCTCTTTTTTCAAAGCTTTAAAATTTGTACTTTTCTACACACGGAATTTTACATTTTCATTTGTTTCTGCTCCCATATCACTTGCTTTTCATTTTCACTTTTAACTAGAATAAGAACAATGAATGTTAACCAGGCCACAAGGTCAGCAGAATTGTATTTATTTTGTCAAACATAAAATTTTTATTTAAATTTCAAAAACTAACATATATATGAAGTTTCCTGTGCATCTTCATACAGACTTTTGACTTCATGATCCTCCTTTCTGTTTTCATTCCTCAGTCTTCCTGTAATCTCTCATTAGTCTCCATTGTCTTCTCAGTAGTGCCATTTTGGCTCTTATATCAAATATTTTGCCTTTTTTTTCTCCTTTCATGTTTGTCATTTATAGTTTTAAGACGTACATGCTTATATAACCCACATATATAAAATTTAAACCAAGAATCAACATGTAAAGGAAAACATTTGTAATTTGTCATTTTGAATCTACCTTATTTAAATATTTTCTTCAGTTCCCATGAAGTATCATGAAACAGTTTTGTTTAAATTAATTTCATACAGCCATATAATGACAATTTGGTTATAAGTAATTCAAATCCATTTCCCTGATTATAAAGATTATTTTTAATTTTTTTATTCATTCTTTTCTCATATAATACACCCTGACTGTAGTTTCCCATCCTTCTACTCCTTGCAGTTCTGTCATCCCCCTTCTCCCCTAGATACACTCCTGTTTCGAGATACATTCCTCTTTCCCCCAAACCTTAGCCTCAAAAAATCCAGGGTTCCCAAGTGACATCAACTGACCATTGCACAGCACAACAAGATAAAATAAGATCAGGCACAAACGCTCACATTAAAACTGGGCAAGACAATCTATTAGGAGCAAAAAAAGTCCCAAAAGTTGGCAAGAGTGTCAGAAACATTCCCACTCATACTTTTAGGAGTGCCGTCAAAACATCAAGCCAATGACCATAAGGTATATGCAGAAGACCTACAGATTCCTTGATTATTGTTTTCAGTCTCTATGAGCTCCCATGAGTCCAGCTTAGATGATTTTATGGGTCAGTCATGCTTTCCTAGTATCCTCAACCCTTTTGGATTAACGATTTTAAAAAATTATTTCAACCTCATCCAGTTTTATTTAATTAAAATTAAATTAATTGGAGGGCCAGTTGTTTTTAAACCTTAATACCAAATATATGCTCATGCTTTCTTTTCAGTCTTTAAAAGAAAATGTTGGGAATTCAGTCAATTATCTTACTAACTTATTTAAAGGGTTACAAAAAATATATATTATTCCATATATGAATTATTCAAATATGCTTAACCCCATATAGTATGAATATATTCAAAGTAAAAGTAAAATAATATCCTTTAATTTTATCTTTATCAAAAATACATCCAGAGGGAATATATTCATTCCCACAATACAAAATTAAATAAGTATAAAATCAAACTGTTAATCCAAATTTTTCAGAAATGGTATTATTGATATATTTATGATCTACTTGATATACAAAAAAAAAATGAAAATCTTAGGAAACATATAACTGGAACACTGTAATAGTTTGCTTCTTCCATGTCTTCAAAGGACCACATTTATAGCATTGTCTAAAGCTTGTAACTTGATAGACATTTTGAGGGTTTGTATTAGTTGCTTTTCAGTTGCTATGATAAAACACAATAGCCAAGGAAACATGTAAAAAAACATAAGTTTATTTGGAATTATAGAGGGGTAATATTCTATCCTCACTGGGAAACATGGGGATAAATTATAGTTATGATATTGGAAGCCAGAAGGCATGAGATTACACATTTTACTACAAGCAGGAAGCAGATAGAGTGAGTTAGAATTAGGGTAAATCTGTACATCTTTATAGCCCACCAACAGTAAGGGACATATCCACACAAGGGCCATACCATCTAAACTTCCTGAGACAGCACCACCAACTAGCTTCTCACTGTTCCAGTGTCTGAGATTACAGGGCATATTTCTTATTCCAACTACCATATTTGATTCCCTGGACCCCATAGGTTCATTGATATACATAATAAAAACTACATTTAATCCCATTTTCAGTGTCCCTATAGTATTTCAGAGCCTCAGTATTGCTCACTTCTCTTTTATAAATTCACACAATGGCATCTCAAGTTCTTTCATAGAAAGATTCTCCTGTCACGAACAACAATATGAACTAACTAGCACCCTCAGAGCTCCCAGGGTCTCAACTACCAACCAAGGACTGCACATGGATGGGTCTGATTGTTCTGGCAGCATGTGTATATTAGAGGATTACAAATTCGATCATCAATAGGAAGAGAGGACCTCGGACCTGTGAAGGTTCTGTGCCCCAGTGTAGGGGAATGCCAGGGCCAATAAATTGGGAGAGGGTGGGGTGGCAGTCATGGGGAGGCAACAGTGGTTTGTTTTTGTTGTTTTTGTTTATTTCTCTGTTTTTTGGAGGGGAAACTGGGAAAGGAGAAATTTACATGTAAATAAAGAAAATATCTAATAAAAATTAAAAAAAAGAAATTTCTATTGAAACAAAAATGTGATTTTAAATAAAAGTTTTTAAACTAAAAAAAAAAAGAAAAGAAAAAGCAAAAAGAAAGATTCTCCTGTCATAGGAAGCCTGGCCTCATTGTCTATATAAAACATGGGGAAAGAATCCATAACTCCTTCATGTCTCTAAAGCAAGTACCATATGAAGCACATTTCCAAGTCTGGATTCCAGCTTAAAATAGAATTCTACTCCTTGAGTTACTCAAAATCTTTTTCATTCACAGTGGAAGGGCCTGTCTGAGTATCATCTTTCTCTGAGGATATCTCTGCCTTTATTCTAATGCAAAGCAAGTCCCTCCTTAATGATACTAATCTCCTTAACAATTTTGCCTCTCTACAGGCAAATACTTTGGATGTAAAAGTAAACTTCACAGTGTTTTTCATGTCTCCATTTTGTACTTCTTTCAGCTAAAATTTCTCTTTTTAACTATAAACTTACATGAACAACATAAGTTATACAAATGCCACAGATTCAATATTATACCACCTTGATATTTCCTTCAACAAATCATTTTGTCTATTGTTTTTAAATTTAGCCTTAGAGAATATATTAAAATGAGGATAGAGGCAGCTGTATTCTTTTCCAATATATCACAAGAATGACCTGTAGTCCAATGTTGTTAATGACTTTGCTTTCTTCTGAGCTCTATTGAGTCAGGGCTCTACTATCTGCTTTGCTTTTAGCACTGTCTTTTAGGATTCTGCTAGGAAGGCCTACTATACTCTGTTTACAGCATTCAACCACTTTTCTATCCCAAATTTCTAAAGACTTAGCCATTTCTCCAAAAATCAACACAGTCAGGTTCTTTACTCACTGTGAAGAATTTACAATTCCCTTCTCTAAATACCAACTGCTATTTCACTTTCATTTTAGTTGCTGTGATAAAGCATGACAACATTCTTAGTCAGGGTTCTATTGCTGTAAAACTGGAGCTGAAAGCACTACATCTTGATTCTAAGTTAGAGAGGCAGCAAAACCAGGTAGTGTGTGGGCTTTTGAAACCTTAAAACCCACCCCCTAGTGACCCACTCTCTCCATCAAGGCCAATCTTAGTCCTCATTCCTCAGATAATACCACTCCTTGATGACTAAGTGTTTTTTTTTTTTTTTTTTTTT
>NC_045030.1:115919954-115924250 GCF_008632895.1 Mastomys coucha
TTCTTGCGTTTGCCTTTCACCATCTCTTGATTTTTGGTGATAGATGTTCTTAGTGACTCTGACTAGAGTTTGTCCTGTCCCTGCCACCAGGCGGCTCCCGTGCGCCTCGTGGGGCCTGTGCCTCCCTGCTGACTGTTCCAGGCTTAGGAACTCACTGTAGATAAGATGGCGGCTCTCACTAGAGACTCCAGGTCAATAAGGTCCCTGGAGGCAGACCCTCCTTGTGCAAGGGAGGGGCAGCTAAGGTCGCTGATCCACCTCTCCCACTTGGAAGCTGAGAGGATCCTGTCCCTGCTGCCCGGCGGCTCCCCTGGGACTCTTGGGGTCTGTGTCTCCTTGCTGACTGTTCCTGGCTTAGGAACTCACCGGAGAGAAGATGGCAGCTCTCACTGGAGAGTCCAGGTCAAAGAAAAAAGCGATGACTAAGTGTTTAAATATATGAGCCTGTGGGGACTGTTCTCATTCAAATATCAAAATGACAAAGGTAACATGTAATAAAAGAGTTTATATGGATTTACTGTTCCTGAAGTCAAAGAGTCCATCATGGAGAGGAAGCTTGTCACCAAGTGCAGCCATGAAGTCAAGATTAGGAAGTTGAGTGATTACATCTTTTACTATAAACAAAAAGCAGAAAGGACTGGAAGGAGAGTGAGGCTATATATTCTCAAAGCCTGTCTTCAATTACTTACTGATTCCAGCAGGCCACACTCCCTAAACTTCCCCCCAAACAATTCCACCAACTAGGGATAAAATGTTCAAATGACTTAGATTTTGGGGATAGTTCTCATTCAAACCACCATAGGTGAAACTAATGGGATGTTTTATGATGTGTAGGGAATATCCACTGTATGGATATTTGGGCCTTGTTTCTTTTTCTATTTTAATTTCTTGACCACTGAGGAGTAAGTGGTACTTTTCTGTTCTGTATTTTTACCATAAAGAATTGTCTCATAACAGGCCTTAAAGGTATCTAGGCTAATTAACCATGGCATTAAATCTTCAAAATGTAAGCCAAAATAAGTAGTATCCAATTTCATATTGCATAGTGTTGAGTTTCTTGTATATTTTGTTACACTGGGAGAATACTGACTATGCCCACACCATATTATTTATATACCAGAGTCCTAGGCCATGAATAAGGATAATGTATGAGAAATACTCCCCTATGCCTTTGTCAGGAGATGAGAGAAAGAGAAAGGTAATTATTTTTGAAACAAATGTTTATTCCCCATAGAAAAATATATATTTAAGGACTTCTCTCAGTTGAAGTAAATGTTTTGATCCAAATTCAGACCATTTCTGATTGTAGGCAATAGTAGAAAGGCTTTAGTGAGTCAAATTGAGATCACTTCAGCTAGAAAAGAAAGTGAGGTGCAGAGATAAGAAAAGGTTTCATTGTGCCAAGAAACACTTTTGATAGCATATTTCTGGGAAAATAGATCCACTAAAGAAAGTTCAACCAAGAGGTTATAGAACTCTAAATTTTGCTAAAGGTACCCATATAACAGTGTATAAAAAAATGAAGAGCTGTTCATAGCAGGTTTTCTCTGAGAACCGGTACTTAGGAAAGGAAAACATACTATGGGGACAAAAGCAAGGGAATCTGAGAGAGTAGAAACTTTTTTTGCTTTGTTGACATAATGATTTTTGTGCTACAATAAGATCATAGTATGAAGTCATATCTGTCTCATTCATTAACTCCTCTATGAATGTGAAGCTGAATTTTTGTGAGTGGCTTCATGCTATGTGAAAAGAAAGTTGGAGTGGAAGGTAGAGAGGGAGAACAAGAATGAGATGAATAAATATGGGGGAGAGAGAACAGAGAAATATGATAGTGCTACACTCATCTGCAAACAACTGGAATAATGATTTTAATCTACTTATGATGACAGAAACACTATAATTTAATGACTCAAAAACAGCACCACTGTATTATGAATTAAATTGTCAACATGTAAAATATGAAGAAATATATAAATCATATATTATATTTACCTTGAAAATCAAAATCTATGTTTTTGTCACATTCAAACACATTGATTCTACCTCAGTAGGTCTCAGTAGCAATGGATGTAGACATTCCAATGATATCTCTGTGTATGCTTTGATCTCAAGCCCTTAACTTGCAGCACAGTTGTTTAGGGATACTTCTCTATTTTGTTGAGTAGAGCCTGTTTTTTTCTGTATAAAATAGTCTCTTTCATAATGGTTATTTTGCCATAACTTTGTTTTGTCCTCAAAAAATATTATTTTTAATGTTTAGAAGACCAGACTGCAAATGTTGAAAACAAAACAATTTGACTTTCAGTTTAATGATGACTCCTGTCTTATTCAATGTCTTTTCTCTTATATATTATTATATTTACAGAAAGCTACATAGTTTCTTTAATAATTTACTTATAATTTTTCTATCATATAGCCTAGCTAATACCTCTTCAATTCTGCATTTTGCAAAACCCTAGCAAGGAAAAGCATTTCAGCCAAGTATATCCTTTTTAACAAGTATGTCTTTAATTACAGTTTTTAATACCTTGTTTCCAATTTTTTCAGAGCTTTCATCAGAATTGGTTTTATCATCCGTACATTTTATCAAAATTCTTACCTTAATTGTTTCCTTATTCTCTAAGAAAACTTGAACTTTTACTAAGTTATTTGTTCATTCTTTTTACCTTAGTTGATCTGTCTATAATGTTCACATTCATAACAATACAAGTTTTATCCATAATTCATATTAAATCTATGATAGTCACTTCTACCTTTTCAAGCATATGTTTTACTATAACCTTTCATGTTTTGCTATTAGTGTTCTGTATGGTTACATGTTATTCTATCTATAACATAGTTTGACAGAAAGAGTAATTTTGGTGTGTATATATTCATTTTACATTTTTGTACATGATGTGCAAGATTTAGTTTCAGCATCTGGTAACAGGCTTCTTGTTGTACCATGATATAGCACACCAAATAGCAAGAAATGTCAAGTTAGCAAAAGAAAGATGCAAAACTTGAGTATTAGCTTGGAGTCTCAATATATACAAAAGGAAAGGGGTAAGACTTGTTCTTACTAGATATTTCAGGTTGCTGTACAATTATAAAACATTTACCTCTCTAAGTCTAAGTCACTTTGCTACTGGAGCTGACCTACCTGGGTCTCTGAGGCCAGAAACTGCAGTCTCTGGCATTTAGCACCTCATTGTAAAACAGCAGGTTATTAAGTAAGGGTTTAATTGCTTGTGCTTTTCCCTTTTGTCCAGATGACTCTTCCTTGTCAGGCTATGGAGAAGCTTGGAGCAATAAACTTCTATTGACCCAGGAAAAAAAAGTCATGCTACCAGAAGGAAAAACTTTTACACAGGCAAATATGGATTAAACTCACATAAAATCATATATAGAGGTTCATGCATACACATTCATAAATCTCCATTCAAACCAGTTGGGACCCAATTTCATATTAACTTATAATTACATACTTACACACACATCCATATTTATATATGTATGGAGCAAAAGACCAATCGCCAGTGCAGAAAGAGCTTACTTAAAAAAGGAGCTTCAAACTTTATTGCATAGAGAAAGAAGGGCATCTACCCTTTTATTGCTAAATGGATTAAACCAAAGTCTGTAAGAAGAAAGCTTTGTTTTCTTTAATAAGACTAAGCATGACTTGCTATTAAGAAAAGACCTGTTCTGTCCCATGGTAAGGAGAAACCTGCCCTTACATTCTATCTTTCTGTAGTACCATCTATTTTTTTCTTTCCCTCTGTATTCTGCATATTGATCTCTAGGTTTCTTAAGTTACTTGTACCAAATAGTTTCTAAGCTATCCCACTTTGCATTCTGCTTCTAATCGTTCTCTTTTCTTCTCTGCTAATGTCACAGAAATGTCGTTACTCTTAATGTCATTACTCCCAATGCTATGCCTTTACTTCTAAGTTCTTCTTTAGTTCAGTTCTGTATAAAAGTGTTCTGTCTAAAATGTTCTCCTCAACTCAGTTCAGTTCTGTCTAAAATGCTCTGTTTAAAAAGCAAAAGTGTTCTCTCTCTTTTTGTCCTCAGCACTTATATACCCTTCTGAATATATGATCAAATGGTTAAAAGTTCACCACAAATTCACAAATAATTTTTTTCTCATAAATTTAATAAGAAGTTTACAACAGAATATTTACATGCATATCCACTATGAATAATTATCTGGCTAAACATACATCACCTGTTACCAGCTCTGCAGGTTCATGCAGCGTTAAAAACCGTAACTTTTGTAACCAAGGTATTAGTGAAGTTTTGTATAGATAAACT
>NC_045030.1:115924260-115925802 GCF_008632895.1 Mastomys coucha
ATGTATATGTATGTAGGTTTTTTCAAGAAAGAGTTTCTCCAGATAGCCATGGATGTCCTGGAACTCACTCTGTAGACCAGGCTGGCCTCGAACTCAGAAATACGCCTGACTCTGCCTCCCAAGTGCTGAGATTAAAGACATGCGCCACCACTGCCTGGATCCTGAGTCAATATTTTATCTTCTGTGTTTTACCTTCCTTTAATATTACTTTAAGTTAATGTTTTTTTAACCTCTTGTCATGTGGTTTGAGTAGTAGATGCCTGCTTGCTATTTTAGAAGTAAATACATGGCACTAAAAACTGTACTCATTGCAGTTTTGACTATATGAAAGGATTTAATAGCAGTATATTATAAAAGAACTTAATAATTACTATAATTTTAGGAATCCTTATAGGTTCATCATTAATGATTAAGAAATTATCTCTGTCTATATAGAATCACCATAAGACAGTAGTAAATCTTTGTGGTTCTGCAGAGATTTACTCAAAAGAGTAGGCTAATACCTAGTGATTGTTGTATGCATTTAATAATCATAAGAAAACCATATTAAAAGCAAGAATCTTTCTTAAAATGGATTTCTCCTGGGCTTTGCCTACTGGGGAAAATCTGTCTTAGATTTTTTTAAGCCAAGGTGAATCCATTTAAGGAAGGTCATCTGCTAGTTTTTAGCTTCTACTTATTGGCTCCTGATAATATTATAATTGGTTTATATCTTTATGTTCCCCATAAAAGGCTATCAATAAGCTTGGGCCCCTAAAATACTTAGCATGTGATTCAATCTAAATCAAAATGCTCTAGAACTAGGAAAAAAAATTTAGTAGGTCTCAATTAGATGTGAAAGGTATAAGAATCAAGGAAGGCATTCAGTTAAATCATCAAATATAGAGTCAAGAGAGCCCAGCATTCTTGTTTCTAAAGGTGGGGACAGAGGGTTGAAAACCCATGAAATTAGAAAATTGTATTTCTTTTCTCCCTTCTTTTGCTGTAATTGGACTTCTAGCAGATTGAAACATACCCAATCACACTGGGTGCAGATTTTTACCACATCATCAAAGAACTCATTAATCTCCTGCAGAGACACTCTTAAAAATCACATTTCACTACATTTTTATATGTGATAGGTATTTATTGAAGAGATGGATGTTACATTTTATCTGTCAGCTGAATCTACCAAAGCTGAGGCTGACTATATACCAGCAAAATTAAAAAAAAAACAAACAAACATTATGAAACAACACAAGCAAAAATGATACAATTCAGATAGCCATATGCTGAAATAAGCATACGCTTTCTATTTTCCTAATGAATTGTACAGCCTCAGCACAGAACTGAAGCACCCTGCATTCTATCACTCAGTTTTGTGTCCTTTGCTCCCTCTCTGACTGAATCAGCTTACCACTCTTGCTTGTATTATGATACAGTAAAGCATCTTTACCTCGTTGCCTTTTTTTTTATTTTTGTTCCTTTTTTTTTCTTTTAGATATTTTCTTTATTTACATGTAAATTTCTGCATTCCCAGTTTCCCCTCCAAAAAACAAAGAA
>NC_045030.1:115927499-115931297 GCF_008632895.1 Mastomys coucha
CCCAATCACAAAAGAACAAACACGGTATGCACTCTCTGATAAGTGGTTATTAGCCCAGAAGTTTGTTTCGTTTTTTATTGGATAATTTCTTTATTTATATTTCAAATGTTTTCCCTTTTCGATGTCTCCCCTTCAGAAAACTCCTACTCCACCCACTCACCCTGCTTCTATGAGAGTGGTCTCACACCCAGTCACCCACTCCTACCTTCCCACACTAGCATTCTCCTACAATGGGGCATCTAGCACCCTCAGGCCCAAGGGCCACTCCTCCCAGGTCCAAGAAGGCCATCCTTTGCCAAATATGCAGCCAGAGCCATGGGCCCATCCATGTGTACTTTTTGGTTGGTGGTCCCGTTCCTGGGAGATCTGGGAGGTCTGACCAGTTGACAATGTTGCTTCCTACATGGAGCTGCAAAACCTCTCAGCTATTTCAGTCGGGTCTCCAACTCCTCCATCAGAAACCCCATGCTCTGTACAATGGTTGGCTGGTAGCATCTACCTCTATATTTTTCAAGCTCTGGGAGAACCTCTCCAGAGACAGCCATATCAGGCTCCAGTCAGCAAGCACTTTTGTACATCCACAATAACATCAGAATTTGGCAAAAGTATTGGATCCCCAGGAGGGACAATACTTGATGGCCCTTCCTTCACTCTCTGCTCCACAGTTTATCTCCCTATTTACTCCTATGAATATTTTGTTTCCCTTTCTAAGAAGCACTAAAGCATCCACATTTTATTGTTTCCTCTTCTTGGGCTTCATATGGTCTGAGAATTGTTATCTTGGGTATTCAGAACTTTTGGGCTAATATCTATTTATCAGTGATTGCAAACCATGTGTGTTCTTTTGTGACTGAGTTACCTCATTCTGGATGATATTTTCATGTTCCATTCATTTGTATGTGAATTTCATAAATTCATTGTTTTAATAGCTGAGTAGTACTCCATTGTGTAAATGTTCCACATTTTTCTGCATCCGTTCCTCTGTTGAGGCACATGTGGGTTCTTTCTAGCTTCTGGCTATTATAAGTAAGTCTGCTAGGAACATAGTGGAGCATGTTTCCATATTACATGTTGGAGCATCTTCTGGGTATGTGCCCAAGAGTGGTATTGCTGTGTCCTCAGGTACTAAATATGTCTAATTTCTGAAGATCCCCCAGTCTGATTTCCAGAGTGGTTGTACCAGCTTTGCAATCCCACCAGAAATGGAGGAGTGTTCCTTGTTCTCCTATCCTCTCCACCATCTGTTGTCACCTGAGTTTTTTTTTTTTTTATTTCAGCCATTCTGACTGGTTTGAGGTAGAATCTCAGGGTCCTTTTGATTTGCATTTCCCTGATAACTAAGGATGTTGAACATTTCTTTAGGTGCTTCTGAGACATTTAAGTTTTTTCAGTTGAGAAATATCTATTTAGCCACGTTTCCTATTTTTAATAGAATTATTTGTTTCTCTAGATAATAAATTCTTGAGATCATTGTATATATTGGATATTAGCCCCCAATCAGATGTAGAATTGGTAAAGATTTTTTTCCCAATCTGTTGGTTGCCCTTTTGTCTTATTGACAGTGTCTTTTGTCTTACAGAAGCTTTGCAATTTTATGATGTCTCATTTGTTGATTCATGATCTTACAGCATAAGCCATTGGTGTTTTCTTCAGGAAATTTTCCCCACTTTCTCTTCTATGAGATTCAGTGTATTAGGTTTTATATGGAGGTCCTTGATCCACTTGGACTTGAGCTTTGTACGGGTATCCAAATAAGAATGGATCAATTTGCCTTCTTTTACATGTTGACAGCCAGTTGAACCAGTACACTTTTTTGATAATGTTTTCTTTCCACTGGATGGATTTAGCTCCTTTGTCAAAGGTCAAGTGACCATATGTGTGTGGGTTCATTTCTGGGTCTTCAATTCTTTTCCATTGATCTTCCTGCATGTCACTATCATGCAGTTCTGTTTGTTTGTTTGTTTTGTTTTGTTTTGTTTTTATAACATTTGCTCTGTAATACAGCTTGAGGTCAGGGATGGATGGTGATTCCCTGAGAAGTTCTTTTATTGTTGAGAACAGTTTTTGCTATCCTTAATTTCTTGATAATCCAAATGAATTTGAGAATTGCTCTATCTAACTCTAAGAAGAAGTGAGTGGGAATTTGGATGAGGATTGCATTGAATCTGTTAGATAGCCTTAAGCAATGTGGCCATTTTTTACTATATTAATTGAGCCAATCTATGAACATGGGTGGTCCTTCACATTCTGAGGTCATCTTCAATTTCTCTCTTCAAAGACTTGATGTTCTTGTTGTACTTATCTTTCACTTATTTGGTTAGAGTCATACCAAGATATTTTATATTGTTTTTTGGTATTGTGAAGGTTGTCATTTCCCTAATTTCTTTCTTAGCCTGTTTATCCTTTGAGTAGAGGAAGGCTACTGATTTTTTTAAGTTATTTTATTTCTTGCCACTTTTCTGAATTTGTTTATCAGCTATAGAACTTCTCTGATGGAATTTTTGGGGTCACCTAAGTATAATATCATATCATCTGCAAATAGTGATATTTTGACTTCTTTCTTTCCAATTTGTATCCCTTTGACCTTCTTTTGTTGTCTAATCACTCTGGCTAGATCTTGGAGCACTACATTGAATAGGTAAGGAGAGAGTGAGCAGCCTTGTCTAGTCCTTGATTTTAGTAGGATTGCTTCAATTTTCTCTCCATTTAGTTTGATGTTGGCTACTGGTATGCTGTATATTGCTTTTACTATGTTTAGGTATGGGTCTTAAAATCCTGATCTTTCCAAGGCTTTGAACATGAAGGGATATTGAATTTTGTCAAATGCCTTTTCAGTATCTAATGAAATGATCATGTGCTCTTTCTCTTGAGTTTGTTTATGTAGTGGATTACATTGATGGATTTTTATATGTTAAACCATTCCTGCATTCCTGGGATGAAGCCCACATGATTGTGGTGAATGATCATTTTGATGTGTTCTTGGATTCTGTTTGAGAGAATTTTATCGAGTAATTTTGCTTTGATATTCATAAGAGAAATTGGTCTGAAGTTCTCAAACTTGGTTGAGACTTTTGTGTTTTTGGTATCAGCATAATTCTGGCTTCACAGAATGCATTGGGTAGTGTTCCTTCTGTTTCTGTTTTGAAATATTAGTACTAGGTCTTCTTTGATGGTCTGATAGAATTCTATACTAAACTCATCTGGTCCTGGGTTTCTTTTGGTTGGAAGATTTTAGTGATTTCTTCTATTTCTTTGGGGCTTATGGGACTGTTTAGATTGTTTATCTGATCTTGATTAAACTTTGGTGTTTGGTATCTGTCTAGAAAATTGTCCATTTCATCCAGATGTTTTAGTTTTGTTGAGTATAGGGTTTTGTAGTAGGATCTGATGACTTTTTAAAAAATTTCCTCAGTTTCTGTTGTTATAGCTCCGTTTTCATTTTCTTTTCTGATTTTGTTAATTTGGATATTATCTCTGTGTCCTTTGCTTACTCTGGCTAATGGTTTATCTATCTTGTTGATTTTCTCAAAGAAATAGATCCTGGTTTTGTTGATTCTTCAACTCTACTTGGTTGATTTCAGCCCTGCGTTTGACTATTTCATGTCATCTACTCTTCCTGGGTATATTTGCGTCTATGTTTTTTCTAGAGATTTCAGGTGTGCAGTTAAGCTGCCAGTGTATTGTCTCTCTAGTTTCTTTTTGGAAGCGCTCATAGCTTGAGTTTTCCTCTTAGCACTGCTTTCCTTGTGTCCTATAATTTTGGGAATGTTGTGGCTTCATTTTCATTAAATAATAAAA
>NC_045030.1:115932115-115935005 GCF_008632895.1 Mastomys coucha
TGTCCTTCCTTATACCTTTTGATAATTTTAGTTTATGCTTTTTATTGGGGAACTGAGTCCAGTAATGTTAATAGACATGAAGGAATAGTGATTGTTGCTTCCTATTATTTATGTTGTTAGAGGCAGAATTATGTTTGTATGGCAATCTTCTTTTGGGTTTGTTGAAAGAAGATTGCTTTCTTGCTTGATATAGGACTTAGTTTCTCTCCATGTGTTGGAGTTTTCCATCTATTATCCTTTATAGGACTGGGTATGTGGAAAGATATTGTGTAAATTTGGATTTTTCATGTGATATCTTGGTTTCTCCATCTATGATAATTGAGAGTTTTGCTGGGTATAGTATGTCTCTGTATGTTATTTGCCCAGGATCTTCTAGTTTTCATAGTCTCTGGTGAGAAGTCTGGTATAATTCTGATAGGTCTGCCATTATATGTCACTTGACATTTTTCCCTTATTGCTTTTAATATTCTTTCTTTGTCTTGTACATTTGGTATTTTGACTATTATGTGACAGGAGTAATTTCATTTCCAGTTCAATCTATTTGGAGTTTGGTAGGCTTCTTTTATTTTTATGGGCATCTCATTCTTTAGGTTAAGGAAGTTTTCTTTTATAATTTTGTTGAAGATATTCACTCACCCTTTAAGTTGGGAATGTTCACTTTCCTCTATGCCTTTTATCCTTTGTTTTGTTCTTCTCATTTTGTCCCGGATATCCTGGATGTTTTGGGTAAGGAGCTTTTTCCTATTTTGCATTTTCTTTGACTGTTGTGTCAATGTTTTCTATGGTATCTTCTACCACTGAGATTCTTTCTTAGAAAATGTACTATGTGACTGCCTTGTAAAAATAGTGTATTGTTAAGCTCAAAGACCAGAACATGCATAAACAAATGCTTCATGAGAGTTTTTCTTCTTTTATACGTATTCTTTAATCTATTACCTGAAAATAATTACATAGTACACTTTTATTTACCAGAATCTTACTCCTGTAAGACTGAGCTTTGTACCAGTGCTGTTTGAATGAGAATTGCCCCTATACAATCCCATAGGTTTACATATTTGGATCCTTGCTCTTAGTTGTTGGGACTACTTTGGAAAGAGTTAGGAGGTATGGTCTTGTTGAAAGACTTGTGTCAGAAGACATCTAGGAAAGGTGAAAGGCTAGCAGATGATTTTCCTCAGATAGTTTCACAGTAGATGGTAGACGGTAGACTGTAGATTGTGATGAATGAACCCTGACAGGCAAGGCTCAAGAAAGAACATTTCAGGATTGATTCCTGATATTGGAGTCAGACAGTGCTATTGATATGCTTTTCCTGTCATTTTTTAATTAATGTAATTATCCTTGGGTACTAGTACACACTATTGGGAATATTTTCTGAAGATCAGCAAAGATACACTGACTTGTTATATAGATATGTTATGTAGGTAGATAAATAGGAGACTTCTTAATTCCCAATGGTAATTCCATAAGAATTCCTACATTTCTAGTAGTAATTATTTAGTCATTTATAATAAGACTGCAATTAAGTTCCTCTGTGATAGGAATACTGCAGTTAGAATTCTGCTAGTCTTTTACATGGCATGGGCCATTTGCAGTACAATAGAAACCAGACAGATTCATGTAACTTAGATATTTCAAAACCTACTTTAATAAGGATTCTCAAATGCGTTGACCCTTCTTCTAGCTAGGGGAGAAAAGATGATAACTAGGAAAAAAGGATGTGTACCTGTTTAAAAGTTGTTATTCAGGGTGATTTCAATCTCCATTTGTCAGGATACTTGCAGTCTACTTTAATAGTGTCAGGATACCAAACATTAATCACCAGCAGTGCCATGATTCAGCAGAAATGGCTAAGACTCCACTGAATTGGCACAAGTTAGCAGGAGTGACCAGGACCAGCTAGAAGGCCAGGAGTTCTCTGCCAAGTCTCTCTCAAGAAGTGAAGATCAGCAAACATGTGAGAGCAATGAAGCATTGCAAGGCTAGCTATGCAAGCATCCCATCTCAGGCTGTTGAGTCCTTTTTATACTCTCTCCAAATATCACATGTCCTTCCACATGACCTGCCTCAGCAAAACACCATGTGAATTTGCTTCAGTAAAATACCATGTGAGTCCATACCACATGCCACATCTAGAAACTTCCACTACAGATTCACAATTAAAGAATACATTTCTTAATGTTATAAAACAATTAAGCAAAGGTTATAAAAGGGAACAAATGGTTTATTGTAGCTACAAGGACAGAAGATAAAATATTGACTAGGTTTATCTGTAAAAACTGTTTGCCAACTTAGACATAAGAATTACAGTTTTCTTCTCTCCAGTGAGTTCCTAAGCAGGGAGCAGCCAGCAGGGAGGCACAGGCCCCACGAGTCGCAGGGGAGCCGCTGGGCGGCAGGGACAGGATCCTCTCTCAGCTTCCAAGTGGGAGAGGTGGATCAGCGACCTTAGGGGTCCCTCCCTTGCACGTGGAGGGTCTGCCTCCAGGGACCGCCTTGACCAGGAGTCTCCGGTGAGAACCGCCATCTTCTCTCCAGTGAGTTCCTAAGCCGGGAGCAGCCACCCAGGAGGCATAGACCACACAAGTCGCAGGGGTCTTGCAGGGCATCAGGGACAGGAGAAGCTCCGGTCAGAGTCACTAAGAACATCTATCACCAAAAATCAAGAGATGGTGAAAGGCAAACGCAAGAGCCCTACCAACAGAAACCCAGACTACTTGGCTTCATCAGAACCTAGTACTCCCACTGCAGCAAGTACTGGATATTCCAAAACACCGGAAAAGCAAGAATTGGATCTAAAAGCATATCTCACAATGCTGATGGAGGAACTTAAGAAGGACACGAATAACTCCCTTAAAGAAATACAGGAGAATACAAGTAAACAAGTAGA
>NC_045030.1:115937206-115937736 GCF_008632895.1 Mastomys coucha
GCCTTAGTGTCTGGCACTTGGAGGACCTACAGAGAAAAGGACAGATGACCTCTTTACTTAATCCCTTGCAGTTAACCAGTAGGTGTTAATCACCCAAGCCTGCAGTTTTTAACTGCAGAAAAAGGAAGAAAGATTTTAGATTTTTTCTAGAAGTCACCATATTCAGCATTCAGCATAGTTTGAAAGTATAAAGCCTTCTGACCTATGTCCAATATTGTAGTCTGGTTCAACCCATTCCAGGCTGGGCAGAATCCCAGCAGAGGTATGTGACTTGGAATAGGCTTTGTTGCTTCAAAAGCCATACTAGACCCACTTTTCTTTGTTGGGTCTTGACTACTGTTCTAGCATCATGCTTGCCTGTATGCCAGCTGCTAGGTTCCCTTTCTGTATGGTCATGAATTCACCCTCGGAAACTGTATGCAATCCCCCAATTAAATGCTGTCCTTATAAGTTATCTTGATTATGGTGTCTCTTTATCACAATAGAAAAATAAAGACAGTAACCCAATAATTACTTAATGTATTTATAAA
>NC_045030.1:115937799-115946041 GCF_008632895.1 Mastomys coucha
AAAAAAACTCCCTGAGTTCAAATCCCTGAAAGATGCTAAATCTCAACTTTATTACGTTGGGATGAATAATCCAACACAACAATGTTGAAACATTGGAGAATGCATTGAATGAGCTGTTGCCATTCCTGTAAATATATTAAAAAAAAAAGAAAGAAAGAAAGAAAAAAAGCAAGAAAAGAAACTCCTATTTACTAAATGGTGTTTTGTATAATAGAATACTGTCTTTAAAATACATAATGTCTACCTTCAAAAAATATACCTATCATAAACATAAAGTAGTTTAATATACAAGAAAATACTGTCTTAATATTCTCTCTCTGTCTCTCTGCCTCTCTGTCTCTCAGTCTCTGTCTCTCTTTCTCTCTGTCTCTCTGTCTCTCTGTCTTTGTCTCTCTCTCTCACTCTCTCTCTCTCTCTTTCTCTTTTTGAGACAGGGTGTCTCTGTGTAGCCCTGGCTATCCTGGAACTCACTCTTTAGACCAGGCTGGCCTCAAACTCAGAAATCCACCTGCCTCTGCTTCCTAAGTGCTGGGATTAAAGGAGTGTACCACCACCGCACAGCCTGTCTTAATATTCTAAATACAAATACCTTGATTAGATTCTTAAATAACCGTGATACTGGATTCATGAAAAAGAGGTTATAGAACAAATAGCAAATATATCAAGGATAAATCAATGGACAAAAGAATAAAAAATTAACAGAAACTGAGACAAAAGCTTAGATTAAAAAACACAGGAAGATACCAGAAATTGATATTATATCATCTAAAAGACCCCTTTGTGGGCTCATTTCACAGATATTAAAATTTTAATAACCATTGTAGTAAGCCAAGGAAATGTTATCAAACTGGAGTGTGAAGAAAAAACAAAACAAATAAGAAAACTGTCAGAAAAATGAGATAAGTTCAAAAGCTACGTTCCATGCTTAATTAGAATTGCAAAAGGTGAGAAGAGAGAAAAGAACAGAGCAATCTGAATTAAGAATGCTTGACAACTTCCAATTAATAACTACAAATCACAGCCTCAAAAAACACAAATAGTGTAAAGCAATACAATGAAGCTAAATTCTTAGTCATATCACATTTAGTGTATCTAAAAGTAGAGAAGCAAGAAAATTTGTTGTATAATCTAAGGGTAAAATAACAGCTATTTTACAAAGGAATACGGATAGGAATGGCAATGAATTTTCATTAGAAAATATTTTTTTAAATTTATTTTTATTAAATAATTTCTTTATTTACATTTCAAATGATATACCCTTTCCCAGTTTCCCCTCAAAAGCAAAACAAAACAAACAACAAACAAACAAAAAAAACCTATTCCCTTCCCCTCTCCCCCTGTTCACCAATGCATTCTCTCTTTCTCTTGCTGGTCATGGCATTCCTCTACACTGGGGCATAGAACGTTCACTGGACCAAGGGTCTTTCCTCCAACTGATGACCAACTAAGCCGGCCTCTGCTACATATGCAGTTTGGGCCATGAGTCCCACCACTTGTACTCTTTGGTAGGTAGTTTAGTCCCTGGGAGCTCTGAGGGTACTGGTTAGTTCATATTGTTGTTTGTCCTAAGAGGCTGTAAACCCTTCAGCTCCTTGGGTCCTTTCTCTAGCTCCTTCTTAGAGGACCCTGTACTCAGTCCAATGGATGGCTATGAGCCTCTACTTTGTATTAGTCTGGTACTATCAGAGCCTCTCAGGAGACAGATAAATCAGGCTTCTGTCAGCCAGCACTTGCTGTCATCCACAATAGTGTCTGGGTTTGGTGATTGTATATGAGAAGGATTCCCAGATGGAGCAGTCTCTGGATTGTCCTTCCTTCAGTCTCTGTTTCACACTTTGTCTCTGTAACTCCTTCCATGGGTATTTTGATCCCCTTCTAAGAAGGGTTGAAGTATCCACAGTTTGTTATTCCTTCTTCTTGAGCTTCTTGTGGTTTGTGAATTGTATCTTGGGTATTATAAGTTTCTGGGCTAATATTCACTTATCAGTGAGTACACATTATGTGTGTTCTTTTGTGATTGGGTTACCTCACTCAGGATGATATTTTCTAGTTCCATCCATTTGCCTATGAATTTAATGAATTCATTGTTTTTAATATCTTAGTAGTACTCCATTGTGTAAATATTCCACATTTTTTGTTTCCATTCCTTTGTTGAGCGACATCTGCATTCTTTCCAATTTTTGGCTACTATAAGAAAGGCTGCTTTGAACATAGTGGAGCATGTGTCCTTATTACATGTTGGAACATCTTCTGGGTATATGCCAAGGAGTGGTATAGCTGCATCCTTAGGTAGTGCTCTGTCCAATTTCCTGAGGAACCGCCAAACTGATTTCCAGAGTGGTTGTACTAGTTTGCAATCCCACCAGCAATGAAGTAATGTTCCTCTTTCTCCACAACCTCTCCAGCATCTGCTGTCACCTGAGTTTTTGATCTTAGCCATTCTGACCGGTGTGAGGTGGAATCTCAAGGTTGTTTTGATTTGCAGTTCCCTGCTGACTAAGGATGTTGAACATTTATTTAGGTGCTTCTCAGTCATTCAGTATTCCTCCATTGAGAATTCTCTTTTTAGCTCTGTACTCCATTTTTTAAATAGGGTTATTTGATTCTCTGGAGTCTAACTTCTTGAGTTCTTTGTATATATTGAATATTAGCATTCTATTGGATATAGAGTTGGTAAAGATCTTTTCCTAATCTGTTGGTTGCTATTTTGTCCTATGGGCAGTGTCCTTTGCCTTACAGAATCTTTGCAATTTTATGAAGTCCCATTTGTCAATTCTTGATCTTAGAGCCTAATCTATTGGTATTCTGTTCAGGAAATTTTCCCCTGTGCCCATGTGCTCAAGGCTCTTCCCCACTTTCTTTTCTATTAGTTTCAGTCATATTTAATTACATGTCTGGATCTAACACAATTTTTTTTTTTTGAGACAGGGTTTTTCTGTGTAGCCCCGGCTGTCCTGGAACTCACTCTGTAGACCAGGCTGGCCTCGAACTCAGAAATTTGTCTGCCTCTGCCTCCCAAGTGCTGGGATTATAAGCATGCGCCACCACCGTCCGGCTAATCTAACACAATTTTAAGTAGTATGAGCATATATACTAAGACATCAAATAAAATGTCATCACATAAAGAAGTTAATTATAACTGGAAGATGTTTGCAAGGAAAAAAAAGAAGATAATACATGCAATAAATGGAAAATTTATAGGTACAAAGTAGATAGTAATCCATTTATAGCAGTAATCACATGACTATTGTTCTAGACCATCTTCATTTAGATATAGTTAAATGCTATAGTTCTCTGAGAATGAAAGTACTAGCATTTACTCTGTAGTTTAGCAACTCCCTCCCAAATTACTCATCTGTGTTAAAATGTAAATTATGAGATGATAGAAAATTAAGATTAAACAGAACCTAGATATTTAAATGTATATGTGAGTGTCAAACAATGCCAGGTTGAAAACTTGAACATTGAAGTAGCTAATATATATAGAAATAAAAAGTAATTAACAATGCCTCATCAAAGTGCATGATGTAAGAATTATATACTTGGAAGGAGAAACTATTTTATTATTATTGTTGAGAATAGCAATACTATTTTCAGGAAATGATTGCTAGACAGAAAAAACATTATGATTATCAGTAGATCAATTTAAATTGCATCTCTCTAATGCTATTGAAAATAAATAGAACTGTCCAAATATAGCATCTATTTTTCTATTTTACATGTGATCTTGGCTATTTGCTTTGGAAGACACCAGTCTAAATGTTATGAAGATAATTATTTATTGTTTTCAAATAAGTAGACTTTATTATTTTATAAGGACTTTTAGAATGAAGCATGCCACTATACAATTGTATGCATACCACATTTAGTTTCCTTGGTCAATTGCTTTTTGTTTGTTAATTTGTTTGAATTGGTGGGCGTTGGTTTGGGTTTCATTGAAAAATAGATTCTTCTCTCATACAAAACATCTTGACTACAGTTTTTCCTCCCTTCCCTTCTCCCAACTCCCTCACAACTCCCCTCTCCTCTAGACCTACTCCCCCTTCTGTTTCCTCTTCCCCAAAGAACAGGTCTTCAATAGACAACTGTGAAACAGAAAAGAAACAGGATACAATAAAGCAGGGCAAAGTCCCTCATATCAAGTCTAGAAAAAACAACCTAATAGGAGGAAAAGAATCCCAAGAGCAGACAAAAGAAACAGAGATATACTCACACCTACTGTTAGAAATCTTACAAAAACACCACCTAAACAGCTATAGCATAGCGCAGAGGACTTGGTACAGACCCATGCAGTCCCCAGTCTTCCTGGTTTCGTATCCCTGAGCCCATGTGAGTCCCGTTAGTTGATTGAGTGGCCCATATTCTCCTGGTATACTCAGATGTCAGGGAACTCTGCTGAAAAAGTGGAGTAACCAAACCCAGATACTATTGTGGATGCCAAGAAGTGCTTGATCACAGGAGCCTAATATAACTGTCTTCTGAGAGGGTCTGCCAGTGCCTGACAAATACAGAGTTGGATGCTCCCAGACAACCATTGGTCAAAGCTAGGGGTTCCTATTGGAGGAGTTGGAGAAAGGACTGAAGGAGCTTAATGGGTTCACAACCATATAGGAAGAACAACAATATCAACCAATCAGACTCTTCCCCACCCCCAGAGCTCCCAGGAACTAAACCACCATTGAAAGACTACACACAGAGGCACCCATGGCTTTAGCTGCATATGTAGCAGAGGATGGCCTTGTAAGATATCAATGGGAGGAGAGGCCCTTGTTCCTATGAAGGCTGGTTGCCCCAGTGTAGGGAAATTCGAGGGTGGGGAGGCAGTAGTCGGTGGGTGGGTGCGGGAACACCCTCATAGAAGCAGGGAGAGGGGGAGGGAATAGGGAGTCTTCAGATGGGAAACTAGGAAATGGGAAAATATTTGAAATGTATTTAAAGAAAATATCTAATTAAAAAATTCAAAACAATTCCTTAATAAACTTAACAAACTTCAAAATCACATTTCCTTCCTAGGTAGAAATACATGCATCTAGGATACAGATATTTTTTTCCAGAAAGCAAAAGTAACAATAGACATGGAACTGAACAGTACCTTTTGCACAATAACATTTACTGGTATGAAAGAAGCAGTGATGGACTCATGTGATGTTGCAGATTAGATACTTGAATCTCCTCATTTGTTCTATGGATTCTGGGCTATTGTATGTGCTAATATGTGAGTTTGTTAACTGTTACACAAGATATAAAGTTTTAAAGGAGACATATTTTGCCTTTACACTAGCAAGATTGACTCAATTAAGTGTGTGTGTGTGTGTGTGTGTGTGTGTGTATTGTCTGTCTGTCTGTCTGTGTGTACTCCTGAATTATTCTTCTTAATTCTCATGTAGGTGATTTGCACAAATATGTCCAAAAATAATTTTTAGCAGTTTATTTTTCATTAATTTATTAATTTATTTAATTTACATTACAGTATCTGACCCACTCTTCTATGACCCCCTTCCACAGTTGCTCCCCATTCCCCTCTCTCCTCCTCTGAAAATGGAAAGTCCCCACTTGTATATCACCCTTCACTGGCATATCAAGTCTCTTCAGGACTCAGAATATCCTCTCACACTGAGGGCAGGCAAGGCAGCCCACTTATATAGACAGGATCCACAGACAGGTAACAGATTCAGGGGTATCCTCCACTCCAGTTGTTATGGGAACAACATGAAGATCAAGCTGCACATCCACTTCATATGTATGGAGTCTAGATCCAGCCCATGCTAGCTTTTTGGTTTGTGGTTAAGTCTCTGGGAGCCTTGAAGTGTCCAGGTTAGTTGACACTGTTCATTTTCCTATGGACTCCTTCTCTTCTTTATGTCCCTCAATCCTTCCCCTAACTATTCCACAAGACATTCTGAGCTCCAAACATCCTGAAATGTTTGGATGTGGATCTCTGCATCTGTTTCAATCAGCTGCTAGGTATAGCCTCTCAGAGGACATTTATGCTAGGATTTTCTGTGCAAATACAACTGAGGATCAATAGTGTCAGGGATTGATTATTGCCCATGAGATGGTTGTTAATTGGGACAATCATCTGTTGATCATTTCCTCCATCTTTGCTTTATCTTTCTTACTGTACATTTTTTAGTAGGACATATTTTGGGTCAAAGCTTATGTAAGTGGGTTGCTGTTTTTATCCCTCCACTAGGAGTCCTGCCTGCCTATAGGGGGTCATCACTTTGGGGTCCATATCCCTACTGCCAGAAGTCTCAGGTAGAGACACCTTCATAGATTCTCTGGGGCCTTCCCATGTCCCTGCTACCCATGCCTCATTCAATTCACTTTCCCATCCAGTTCCCTCCCTTTATCTACCAACAATATCTATTTTATTTTCTCTTCTGAGAAAGATTCAAGCATCTCCATTGGGCTTTGCTTAGTCTTTGGCTTCTTTGTATCTGTGGATTACAGTATGGTTATCCTATACTTTATGGGTAACATAAACTTGTAAGTGTGTGCATAGCATGTATATATTTTGGGTCTATGTTACCTCACTCAGGTTATTTTCTACTTCTATCCAGTTGCCTGCAAAGTTCATGATATCTTTGCTTTTGATAGCTAAGTAATATTCCATTGTCTAAATGAACCACATTTTGTTTTTTATGTATTTTTGGTTGGGGAATATCTTGATTGTTTCCAGTTTCTGTCTATTGTGAAGAAAGTTGCTCCAAACATAATTGAGGAAAGGTACTTGTGGGATGGTGGAAGATCATTGGAGTGTATGCATAGGATTGGTACACCTGTGTACTGTGGCAGAAGTGTACCTCAATAATCTGAGAAACTACCAAATTGATTTCCAGTGTAGTTGTATAAGTTAGCAATCCCACCAGCAATGGAAAAGTGTTCCCTTGCTCTTCAAACTTGCTACTTGTCATTCTGATGAGTATTAGATGGAATCTCAGAAACATTTTGATTTGTATTTCCCTGATGCTCAAAGATGTTGAACAATTGTTTTAAGTTTTTCTCAGCCATGGAAAATTCCTCTGTTGATTCTGTTTATCTTTGTAAGCCATTTTTTCATTGGGTTATTTGGTATGTTGGTGTCTAGCTTCTTCAGTTCTTTATCTTTTTTGCATATTAACCATCTTTTACATGTAGGGTTGGTGACATACTTTTCACAATTTTGTTGGCAGTCATTTTCTCCTATTGAGGGTGTCCTTTGGCTTACAGAAACTTTTAAGTTATACCAGGTTCAGTTTATTAATTCTTGATCTAAGTGCCTGAGCTATGATGGGTGTACTTTTCAAGAAGCTGTCTTCTGTATGAATGAGTTCAAACCTATTCCCTACTCTCTGTTCTATTAGGTTTAGTGAATGTGGTTTGATGTTGAGGTATTTGATCAATTGGACTTGACTTTAGTGCAGGGTCAAAAGTATGGAACTATTTGCATTCTTTTACATGTATACCTCCAGTTACACCAGTAGTATTTGTTGAAGATGCTCTCCCTTTTCCATGGTTTTGGCTTCTTTGCCAAAATCAAATCTAGTTCTTTGGATTTATTTCTGGGTCTTCCATTCAATTCCATTGATCAACTTGTTTCTATAGTGATACCATGCAGTTTTTAATTACAATTGTTCTGTAGTACACCTTGAAGTCCGGGATGGTGATACCTCCAGAAGTCTTTTTATTGTACAAGATTGTATTAGCTATCCTGGGGTTTTGTTTTACCATTAAAACTGAGAATTTTTCTTTCAAGGTCTATGAAGAATTGTGTTGGAAGATTGATGGGAATTGCATTGAATCTATAGATTGATTTTGGTAAGATGGCTATTTTCACTGTTACTCTTACTGATCCATGAGCAAGGGAAATCTCTCCATCTTCTGAAATCTTCTTCAGTTTCTTTCTTCAGAACCTTGAAGTTCTTGTCATACATACATATATATTTTTACTGGATTGATTAATTTTACACCAAGATATTTTATATTATTATAGGCTCTTGTGAAGGGTGTTGTCTCCCTAACTTATTTCACAACCTGTTTATCATTTTTATAAATAAGGGCTACTGATATTTTTAGACAATTTTGTATCTATTCACTTTTCTGAATATGTTTCTCAGCTATAGGAGTTCTTTGGCTGAAGTTTTCAGGTCACTTATGTATATTAGCATATCATCTACAAATAGCAATAGTTTGACTTTTCCTTATTTTTTTTAATTTATTTAACTTTATTGCATTATGATGAGAAAAGTTACATGATTTC
>NC_045030.1:115948596-115963283 GCF_008632895.1 Mastomys coucha
GCTCATTTCCTTCACCTGTTTGATTGTGTTTTCCTGTAGTTCTTTAAGGGACTTTTGTGTTTCCTCTTCAAGGGCTTCTAGCTGTTTACCTGTGTTCTCTTGTATTTGTTTTAGGGTGCTATTTATGTCTTTCTTAAAGTCCTGTATCATCACCATGAGTAGTGATTTTATGTCTGAATCTTGCTTTTCTTGTGTAATGGTGTGTCTAGGACTTGCTATGGTGGAAGAATTGGGTTCTGTTGATGCAAAATGACCATGGTTTGTGTTGTTTATTTTCTTACACTTGCCCCCCCCCATCATCTGGTTATCTCTAGTACTACCTGCCCTTGCCAAATCTGCCTGGAGCTAGTCCTTCCTGTGATCCTGGTTTTGTCAGAACTCCTCAGAGTCAAGCTGTCTCCATGATCCTGTGATTCTGGGATCGGATCCTATGATTCTGGGTTTGTTAGATCACCTGGGATTGGGGCTTTCTCTGTGTGTTATGTTACTGGCTATGGCACTTAAACCCAAGGTCTGCTTAGGACACCAACCCAGACAGATTGGAAGGA
Organism: Mastomys coucha; assembly: GCF_008632895.1. Taxonomy (NCBI): domain Eukaryota; kingdom Metazoa; phylum Chordata; class Mammalia; order Rodentia; family Muridae; genus Mastomys; species Mastomys coucha. The sequence continues at coordinate 115,949,145 of NC_045030.1, forward strand.
ACCTGAGTCACTGGGCTGATGGAGTTCCTGTGTGCCTGGTCCTCCTGTTTCCAGTTACTCTCAGTGTTGGAACAAATGTAGGTTCCTCCTCATCTCTGATCCTGGGTGTGTCAGAGCACCTGGGAGTGGAGCTTCCCCTGGGTATTGTGGGACTGGCTGTGTGGAGCTTGCGCCCAAGGTCTGCTCTGGACACTAGCCCAGACCCCCTTTCTTATTTGTATCCTCTTGATCTTTAGTTGTCTTATTGCTGTAGTTAGGAATTTCAAGTAGTATATTTAAGAGATAAGAAAAGAGTAGACAGCCTTGTCTTGTCACTGATTTCAGTGGAATTCTTTTAAGTTTCTGTCTGTTACATTTGATATATGCTATCTACTTGCTGTATGTTGCATTTATTTTAATGAGGTATGAGCCTTTTATTCCTGATCAAACCAAAACTTTTATCATTAAAGGGTATTGGATTTTGTCAAAGGCTTTTTCAGCATCTAATGAGGTGATCATGTGTTTTTTCTTTCTTTCAGTTTGTTGATATATTGGATTACATTGATAAATTTTTATATGTTGAACCACACCTGCATCCCTGCAATCAAGCCTACTTGGTCATAGTGAATGATATTTTTGTTGTGTTCTTGGATTCGATTTGCCAATATTTCATTGAGTATTTTTGCATCAAAGTTCATAAAGGAAATTGATATGATTCTCTCTTTTTGTTGAGTCTTTGTATCCTTTAGGTACAAGGGTGACATTAGCCTCATAGAATAAAGTTAACAATATTCCTTCTGCTGTTAGATCATCTTTGAAAGTCTAGTAGAACTCAGTGTTAAAATCATCTGGCCATGGGCCTTTTTTTAAAATTAGGAGACATTTAATGATTGTTTCTATTTCCTCACGTGTAATAGTATGATGTAGATTGTTTATCTTATCATGATTTAACTTTGTTTGTAGAATTTATCTAGAAAATAATCTGGTCCATCTATATTTTCCAATTTTGTGGGGTACATGTTTGAAGTAAGACCTAATAATTCTTTAAATTTCCTCAGTTTCTATTGTTATATCTCCCCTTTAATTTCAGATTGGGTATTGTCTCTCTGTCTTTTAGTTGGTATGGCTAAAGGTTTGTGTATCTTGTTGATTCTCTCAAATAACCAGCTCTTGGTTTTGTTGATTATATTTTTCTCTTTGTTTCTAATTGATTGAATTTAGACCTGATTTTGATTATTACCTAGAATCTAGTCCTCCTTGGTACATGTTCTTTTTTTTTTTTTCTAGAGATCTCAGGTATACTTGTAAATCATTAGTATAAAAACTCTTCAATTTGATTATAAAAAGCACTCAGTACTATGAATTTTCTTCTTTTTAATTTAGTTTAATTTTTTAAAAGATTTTTGTTGGATATTTTCATTTACATTTCAAATGTTATTCCCTTTCCTGGTTTCATCTCCCCAAATCCCCTATTCCCTCCCCCTCCACCTGCTAGCCAACTTATCCCCTCCTGCTTCCTGGCCCTGGAATTCCCCCACATTGTGCATAGAGCCTTCACAAGATCAAGGGTCTCTCCTTCCACTGATGACTGACAAGGCCTTCCTCAGCAAAATATGCAGCTGGAGCCATAAGTCCTACCACGTGTACTCTTTGGTTGGTGATTTATTCCCTGGGAGCTCTGGGGGTACTGGTTTGTTGATACTGTTCTTTCTCCTATGGTGCTGCAAACCCCTTCAGCTCCTTGGGTCCTTTCTCTAGCTCCTCCATTGGGGATCCTCTGCCCAGTCCAATGGATGGCTGTGTGCATCCACCTATGTATTTGTCAGGCACTGGTAGAGCCTCTCATGAGACAGCTATAACATGCTTCTGTCAGCAAAAACATGTTGGCATCTACAATAGTGTCTAGGTTTGGTGACAGTATATGGGTCAGATCCCCAAGAGGGGCAGTCTCTGCATGGTCATTCCTTCACTCTCTGCTCTATAGTTTGTCTCTGTAACTCCTTCCATGTGTGTTTTGATCTTCCTTCTAAGAAGGACCAAAGTATCCATATTTTGTTCTTCCTTCTTCTTGAATTTCATGGGGTTTGTGAATTGTATCTTGGGTATTCTGAACTTCTGGGCTAATATTCACTTATCAGTAAGAGTTCCCATATCAATATGTGTTCCTTTGTGATTGGGTTACCTCACTCAGGATGATATTTTCTAGTTCCATCCATTTGTCTATGAATTTAATGAATTCATTGTTTTTAATATCTGAGTAATACTCCATTGTATAAATATACCACATTTTCTGTATCCATTCCTCTGTTGAGTGACATCTGGGTCCTTTCCAGTTTCTAGCTATTATAAGTAAGGCTGCTATGAACATAGTTGAGCATGTGTTCTTATTACACGATGGAACATCTTCTGGGTATATGCCCAGGAGAACTCAAGAAGTTAGACTCCAGATAACAAAATAACCCTATTAAAAGGAATTCTCAATGGAGGAATACCAAATGGCTGAGAAACACCTAAAGAAATGTCCAACATCCTTAGTCATCAGGGAAATACAAATCAAAACAACCTTGTGATTCTACCTCATACCAGTTACAATGGCTAAGATCAAAAAGTCAGGTGATAGCAGATGCTGAAAAGGTTGTAGACAAAGGGGAACACTCCTTCATTGCTGGTGGGATTGCAAGCTGGTACAGACACTCTGGAAATCAGTTTTACGGTTCCTCAGATAATTGAACATAGTACTATCTAAGGACCTAGCAATACTATTCCTGGGTATATACCCAGAAGATGAACTTTCTTCTTTTTACTGCTTCCATTGTACTTGATAAGTTTGGGTATGCCATTCCTTCATTTCTATTGAATTATAGAAAGTTTATAATCTTTTTTTCTTTATTTGTCCCTGACCAAGTGGTCATTGAGTAGAGAGTTGTTCAGTTATTCAGTTTCCTTGAGTATGTGTGATTTTGTTCATTTCTATGCTTGATTAAGACCAACCTTAATCCATGATCATCTGGTAGGAAACATGTAGGTATTTTAATTTTCTCATATCTTTTGAGGTGTGCTTTCTGGCTGAATATATGTTCAGTTTTGTAGAAGGTTCCATGAAGTTCTGAGAAAAAGGTATGAATATTTTTGTCTGGGTGAAATGTTATGTAGATATATCTTAGGTCTATTTGATTCATAACCTCTGTTAATTTAATATTTCTCTGTATCTGTCTTGATGACTGATTAGTGGGTGAGAGTCAACTGTTAAAGTCTGCCACTATTAATGTGTGAGGTTGATGTATGATTTAAGCCTTAGTAATGTTTCTTTTAATAATGTGATTGTCATTAACTTTGAGGAATAAACTTTCATAATTGAAATATTATCTTGGTAGAGTTTTCTTTTGATGAGTATGAGGTATCTTTCTGCATCTATTTTGATTATGGTTGGATGAAAGTCTGGTTATTGAGATATAGAATAGGTACTCCAGTTTGTTTCTTGGTATATTTACTTGGACATCCCTTTTCCAAACCTTTACTATGAACTAATGCCTATCTTTGTTTTGGAGATATGTTTCTTGGATACAGTGGAATGATGGATCCTGTTTATGTATCCACGTGTTACGCTGTGTCTTCTCAGCCATTTCATTGGGGGCTTGAGTCCATTGAAGTTCAGAGTTAATAATAACCAATTAGTGTTACTTCCTGTTATTTTGGTGGTGGTTATGGTAATGGTAATGTGTGTGTGTGTGTGTGTGTGTGTGTGTGTGTGTGTGTGTGTGTATGTGTGTTTCTTTTTTGGTTTTGCTCTTTTGGAAATATGTATTTACTTTGTTATCTTGGGTGTGGTGACCTTCCATGTCATGAGGTTTTCCTTCTAGTATTCTCTTAAGGATGGATTAGTGAAAAGACATTGCTTAAATTTGGTTTTGTCATAGAATATCTTTTCTCTGTCTATAGTGATTGAAAGTTCTGCTGTATATAGTAGTCTAAACTGGCATGTGTAATCTCTTAGAGAATATAAGCCATCTGTTTAGTCCATTCTGGCTTTAATGACTTTGTTAAGAAATCTCAATTAATTCTAATAGCGTTGCCTTTTTATTTTACCTGACTTTTATCTCTTATATTTTTTAATATTCATTCTTTGCTATGTTCATTTAGGGTTTTGATTATTATGTGATAGGAGGATTTCCATTTTTGGTTTACTCTAGTTGATGTTCTTGCTGTTTTATTTCATTTTCATTTTTACTTATTTACTTTACATTCTAATCACAGCCTCCTCCCAGTAACCCCCTCCCACCATTCTTCCTCCATCTCCATCCCCTTCTCAGAGCTGGTGGGGTGCCCCTGTGAATCACCCCTCACCCTGGAACTTCAAATCTCTGATAAGCTAAGTGCTTCCTCTCCCACTGAGGCCAGGAAAGGCAACCCAACAAGTAGAATATATCCTACATACGGGCAAAAGCTTTTGGGATAGCCCCTGTTTCAGTTGTTCCTGAACCGTAAGAAGACCAAGCTACTCATCTGTTGCATATGATCTGGGAAGCCTATGTACAGCCGGTACATGGTCTTTGGTTGGTGGTTCAGACTCCGTTAGCCCCAATGGAATTGAGTCTATTGGACTTCCTATAAGGTTCCTATTTCCTTCTGGGCCCACAATCTTTCATCCTATTCTTCCCAATCTCTTTCCAATAATTGGTTATAGATATCTGAATCTGTATGAGTTAGCTGCTGGGTAGAGCCTCTCAGAGACAGCATGTTCATGTCTGCAAGAATGAGAGTATCATTAATAGTGTTAGGGATTGGTGCTTGTCCATGTGAGTGGTCTCAAGTTGGGCAGGTTGTTAAGTAAAAGATCTGTATGACAAGAACTTCCTGTCCCTAAAGAAAGAAATTGATGAAGATGTAAGAAGATCAAAAGATCTCCCATGCTCATGGAAAGGTAGGATTAACATATTAAAAATGGCTATCTTACCATTCTATAGATTCAATGCAATCTCTATCAAGATCCCAACACATATTTATAGATCTTGAAAGAGCAGTTCTCTATTTCATATGGAAAACAACAACAACAACAACAACAACAAAATCAGGATATCTAAAGCAATCCTGAGCAATAAAAGAATATCTGCAGGTATCAATATGCCCTGATCACAAGCTGTACTGCATAGCAATAGTGATACAAACTGTATGGTATTAGTATAAAAACAGATACATTAATTGATGGAGTCAAATCAAAGACCCCAAAATTAACCCACACACCTATAGACACTTAATTTTTGATAAAGACGCCAGAACCATTGGGAAAAAAACATTGGAAAAAAATGAAAGCATCCTCAACAAATGGGGCTGGACTAACTGGATGTCTACATATTGAATAATGAATATAGATCCATACTTATCACCCTGAACAAAACAAGACCAAGAAAATCAAGGACCTTCATATAAAGTTAGATACACTAAATTTCATCGAAGAGTAAGTGAGAAATACCCTTGAGCACACTGGTACAGGAGCTCCTGAACAGAATGCAAATGGCTCAGGCTCTAAGATCAACAGCTAATAAATTAGACCACATGAAACTTCAAATATTCTGTAAGGCAAAGGGCACAAATTAGCAGACCACATACTAGGAAAGGATCTTCAACAACCTTACATCTGACAGAGGGATAATTTCCAAAATTTACAAACAACTGAAAAAATTAGAAGAAGCAACCTAAATAGCCCAATTAAAAAAAGGGGAACAGAAATAGAGAATTGTCTACAGAGGAAGCTATAATGGCCAAGGGTGTGAAGCACTTAAATAAATTTTTGAAGTCCTTAGGCATCAGGGAAATGTAAATCAAAACAACTCTGTGGTTCTGTGTTATACCCATCAGAATGGATAAGATCAAAAACTCAAGACATAGCACAAGCTGGAAAGCATGTGTATCAAGGGGACCACCTCTTCATTGGTGGTGGGAGTTCAAATTTGTACAATCACTTTGGAAATCGATTTGCCATTTTTCTCAGAAAGCTGGGAAAGGTTCTACCCCAATATAGAGCTCTACCACTCCTGGGCATATTTAGTTTCCTTTAAGTGCCTTTTATATTCATAAGCACTTGTTTCTTTAGGTTAGGGAAATTTTCTTCTATGATTTTGTTGTAGGTATTTTTTGGGCCTTTGAGTTGGGAGTGTTTTCCTTATTCTATTCCTATTTTTCTTGTTTGGATTTTTTCAAAGTGTCCCAAATTTGCCGGATATTTTGTATTAGAAACTTTTTAGCTTCAGCATTTTCTGTGACAGATATATCAATTTCTTCTATACTATTTTCTATGCCTGAGATTATCTCTTCTTTGTCTTATATTCTGTTTGTGGTGCTTATGTCTTATTTCTTGTTCTCTTTCCTAGGTGTTCCATCTCCAGAATTCCTTTAGTTTGTGTTTTCATTATTGTTTCTATTTCCATTTTCAGGTCTTGAGCAGTTTTATTCATCTCCCTCACCTGTTTGATTGTACTTTCCTGTACTTCTTTATATGTTTGTTTCCTCTTAAAAGGGCTACCTGTTTATATATATATATATATATATATATATATATATATATATATATATATATATTCCCATATTTTTAAAAGGCTTTATTTATTTCCTCCTTAAAGGTCTCTATGGGCCTGAGTGCCAGAGGCTTTCCATGGAGATCTCCAGGCCAACCTGGTACAAGAGCCCTAGCGAATGGAAGCGAGCATGGGGAGGGGTGTCTTGGCTGTGTCTTCTAGGCTACTCGGTTTCTCCTGGCTGCCCTGCACTGAGTCGGGTCAGGCTGGGCCGATGAGAGGCCAACTTGTCAGTGATGAGTGCGGTGCAGCTTCAAGCCACGTTTAGGGAGAGTAGACCTCTTTCCAATTGTTATAGCTCTTATAACAAAAGGCTCAGACAATGGAGTAGGTCTTCTGTACCCTTTTACTTCCCTGGATAGAACATACATATACAGTTTTGGGGGTCATTCAGATTTGGACAGCAGTTATCTCTCATTGGTTTGGGCTGAGAGTCTTTATTTGCATGTAAGAAGCCTTGGCCAATATCACATACCTCTTCTGCTGGGGCTGTTGTGGGAGATTGGGACTGAAACACGAGCTAGAGTTCCAGGAGTTATAGCTGAACACCTTAAGTCCCTTGCAGGCAGAAAGTACCCACTGGAGCTCCTGGGTTCTAGACTTATACTTGACTTGGCTCAGGCTGCCTGAACAGACCATTGTCCCACGGGCCTCTATTATGTTAATAAAATTAGTTTCAAGGTCATTTTCTTGCCAATCATGTGAGTAACGAATTTCAGAGCTTGCTGTAGTAGGATATCTGTGTTCTGGTGGTGTCATACTGACCTGACTTTTATTTATTGTATTCTTATCCTGGCTGTTAGATATCTGGTTGTCCCTGCTATTGTCAGGCCTGGTGGTCCCTGATGGCAGCAGGCTTCTGGCATTACACAGAGAGATAGTAGTCCTTGATGGCATCAGACCTCTGGGACTGCAGGTAGAGATGGTTGTCCCTGATGATCTGTGCTATTATTGTGTGAGGTTTAATGTGAGCTTTGAGCTTTAGTAACATTTCTTTTACAAATGTGGGGGCCCTTGTAGGTGCCGAGGTATAGATGTTCAGAACTGAGACTTTCTCTTGGTAGATTTTTCGTTTGATGAGTATGAAGTGTCCTGCCTCATTTTTTTTGATACCTTTGGTTGAATGTCTAGTTTATTGGATATTAGAATGCACACCTGTTTTTTTTTTCTTGGAACCATTTTCTTGGAAATTTTTACCTCTGAGGTAGTGTCTCTCTTTGTCATTGAGGTGTATTTCTTGTATGCAGCAAAATGCTGGATCCTGCTTGCATATCCAGTCTTTTAGATTATTTCTTCTTACTGAGGAATTGTGTTCAATGTTATTGAGAGCTATTAAAGGCAGATGATTGTTAGCTCCTGTTATGTTTGCTGTTTTAGGTGGAATTATGTCCATGTGATTCTCTTTTTTTGGTTTTGTTATGAGATTATTAATTTCTTTTTTTTTTTCTTTCTTGTCCATACCCTCCATGTGTTGGAGTTTTCCTTCTAGACTCCTCTGTAGGGCTGGATTGGTAGATAGATATTGTTTAAATTTGTTTTTGTCATAGAATATTTGGGTTTCTCAATCTATGATGATTGAGAGTTTTACAGATTATAGTAGCCTAGGCTGGCACTTGTGTTCTTTTAGGACCTGCATGACCTCAGTCCAGACTCTTCTGGCTTTTATGGTCTCTGTTGAGAAGTCTGGTTTAATTTTGATAGGTTTGCCTTTATATGTTACTTGACTTTTCCCCCTTACAGCTTTCAATATTCTTTGTGCTGTACATTTAGTGTTTTGATTATTATGTGACATGAGGATTTCCTTTTCTGGTCCAATCTATTCAGTGTTCTGTGGTCTTCTTGTACATTTACGACCAGCTCTTTCCTTATTTTGGGAAAGTTTTCTTCTATGATTTTTTTTTATTAGATATTTTCTTTATTTACATGCGAATTTCTCCATTCCCAATTTCCCCTCCAAAAAACAAAGAAACAAACAAAAACAACAAAACCAAACCCCTGTTGCCTTACCCTTCCCCATGCCTGCCACCCCGCCCTCTCCCACTTTCTGGCCCTGGCTTTCCCCTACACTGGGGCTCAGAACCTTAAAAGGGCCGAGGTCCTCTCCTCCTATTGATGATCGATTTTGCAATCCTCTACCATACACATGCTGCCTGAAAGATGATTTTTTGTCCTTTGAGCTGGGAACCTTCTGTCTCTTCTATTCCGACTAGTCTTATGTTTGGTCTTTTTATTGTATACTGGATTTCCTGGATGTTTTTGGTTAGGAGCTTTTTGCATTTTGCATTTTCTTTGACTGTTGTGTCAATGTTTTCTAATGTATCTTCTGCACCTGAGATTCTTTCTTCTATCTCTTATATTCTGTTGGTGATGCTTGCATCTATGACTCTTGACCTCTTTCTTAGGTTTTCAATTTCCAGGGTTGCCTCAGTTTGTGATTTCCTTATTGATTCTACTTCTAATTTAAGTCTTGGGATCATTTTTCTTAGTTTCTCCATCTGCTTGATTGTATTTTCCTGTATTTCTTTAAGGGGTTTATTTGTTTCCTCATTAAGGTCTCCTACCTATTTACCTATATTTTCCTATATTTCTTTCAGTGAGTTATTTATATCCTCCTTAAATGACACTATTACCTACATGAGATAGGATTTTAGGTCAGCATCATGGTTTTCAGTTGTGTTTGGGTATCCAGGGCATGCTGTGGTGGAAGAACTAGGTTCTGATGGTGTCAAAGTATATTGGCTTCTGTTGCTTATTGCCTTGCACTTGCCTCTCATTATCTGGTTATATCTGGTTATATATTTAGTGACACAATTCTCCTGTGGGGGTAGCAGTGTAGGAGGTGGAACTGGGTATAGCCACCAGAAAGTTCCAGATGTGAGGGACCCAAGAGTTTCCCAGAAATCAAAAGGGAGTACATTAGCCAAAAGTCCCAACAAAGGGGACATAGAACCTATAGAGACCATATGCAGTGGACAGGCATGGCTCCAAGTTGAAAGATGGGGCCATGCGCCCATCTCAAAAATTTTAATCCAGAATTTCTCCTATCAAAAGGAAATGCAGGGACAAAGAGTGGATCAGAGACTGAAGGAGAGGTCATCCAGAGACTCCCCTACCTAGGGATCCATCCCATATACAGACACTAAACACAGAAACTATTGCTGATGCCAAGAAGCACTTACTGACAGGAGCTTAGTATAGCTGTCCCCCAAGATACTTTGCAAGAGGCTGGGCATGGTGGCACATGCCTTTAATCCCAGCACTCAGGAGGCAGAGGCAGGCAGATTTCTGAGTTCAAGGCCAGCCTGGTCTACAGAGTGAGTTCCAGGACAGCCAGGGCTACACAGAGAAACCCTGTCTCGAAAAACCAAAAAAAAAAAAAAAAAAAAAAAAAAAAAAAAAAAAAAAAAAAAAGTGGTTTGCAAGAGCCTGAGGATGCAGATGCACACTGCCTAACATCAGACTGAATGTGGGGACCACAACAGGGAAGAAAGGGCCAGGACTGAAGGAGCTGAATGGGTTTATATCCCCATAGGAAAAACAACAATATCAACCAATTAGATACCCAAAGCTCCCAGGCCCTAACTACCAACACATCAGGGGACCCATGGCTCCAGCTGCATATTTAGCAGAGGATTTCCTTATCTGGCATCACTGGGAGGGGAGCCCCTTGGTCCTGTGAAGGCTTGATGACCCAGGCTAGGAAATGCTTGGGCACTGAGGCAGGAGTGGGTTGGCAGGTGGCGGAATCACCCTCATAGAGGAAGGGGGAAGGGAGGAGAGGATAGGTGGCTTGTGGAGTGGAAACTGGGAGGGGAATAACATTTGAAATGTAAATAAACAAAATAACCAATAAGAAGTTATTTTTTTAAATGGGGAATTATTTGTGATTAGTAAAATCTCATCAAGATATATTATTTTATGATATGATAGGTCTCTAGAAAAATGTTCATCAATTTTATATATTTGAATGTTTATGTGTATGTTTGCATGCAAGCATATATGGAGAAAGTAACTCATATTGAGAAGTGAATGTTTCAGTATGTTAATGCTAGTAAATCTAATATCTACCAGAATTGGGCTAATAATAAATAATTATGAAAGATTTAGATCAAGCACTACAAAGCTCTTATAGACTCACTAAAATCAGGAAATTCAACTCATATTTTTGAACAAAGAAAGTTATTACACTCACCCTACCAACATTATTATTGGAAAAATTTTTACTCAGTTAATTTTTCCAAAGGTTAACCTCTTCTTTAAAACTTAACAATATCCACGAATATTTGTCCACACATACACAGTTACTTAGCCAAGATGACTGGTAAACATATTCAAGAGATGCCTATTCAATATCAATTACACATATATGTGTATCCTTATATTATAATTCATGTAAAAATAAATAACACTAATGAGATTATATTCATGTCTAACATGCATAGAACTCAAATTATACTTACTTTATATAACAGTTCATTTTAATTATATACTTCATTGGATTAAGTAATCTGTAAATAATGAATAAAGTACATTTCGGAATTCATTTATGATTAAATTTTGAGAAATACTCATCAGTTCTAATTAATGGGTTAATTTCTTTTTTATGAATTCTAAATAGAATGACATATTATTGACTGACAAGAGATGAGGTTTAGGAAGTCTCTAACAGTATGTCTTCGGGGTTATATCTTTTAAAAATGTTTATATTATCTTATGGATATGAGTGTTTTGCCTGAATATATAAATATAAACCATGGGTGAGCCAAGTGCTTGTGGTTATAAGAGATCATCAGATGTCATGGAATTGGAGCTAGGGATGATTTGAGTGACCACGTGGGAGCTTATAACTGAACATGCACCCTTTATGAGAACAATAAGTGATTTTAACTTCTGAGTCATCTCTAGATCTTCAGATGAATATATCTTATATTGGTTATTATTTTGCTCTTCCTCTCATTCCTGCTCTAGTATGGTGTGAGTTGTGTTAGTCTGCCATACCTTTCCTTTTGTGATGGACAAAACACCTATGAAACTCTTAGTTAAAATAAACAATTCCTGGAAATCAGTCTGGAGGTTCCTCAGAAAATTGAAAATAGTTCTACTTGAAGACCCATATATACCCACTACTGAGCATATACCCAAAAGATGCTCCAACATGTAACAAGGACACATGCACCATTATGTTTACAGCAGCTGTATTTATAATAGCCAGAAGCTGGAAACAAACCCAGATGTCCCTCAACAGAACAATGGATACAGAAAATGTAGTACATTTACACTATGGGATACTACTCAGCTATTAAAAACAATGATTTCATGAAATTCTCAGATAAGTGGCTGGAACTCAAAAATATCATCCTGAGTGAGATAACCTAGTCACAAAAGAACAGACATGTTATGTACTACCTGATAAGTAGATATTAGCCAAAAGGAAGCTTGGAATACCCACAATACAACTCACAAAAATTTGAAACCCAAGAAGACAGTCACATACAAACAAGCAGAAAGTGTATATGCATTGTATAATATTGGACCTATTTCTCTAATTACCAAATTAGAGAGACCACTGGATGACAGCCAACAAGTTTTGAGTTCCTCATATTCTTGAATTTCAATTGATTAGGATGTGTTGGTAATATTAATTTTTATATTAAGACATATTAAGGAAAAGTAATTGTTACCTTCTGTTGTATTTCTTGTTAGAAGTAAAATTATGTTTGTGTGAGTTTGTTGAAAAATTACTTTCTTGCTTCTAGAGTGCAGTTTTATACCTTATGTTGGCGTTTTCCATCTATTATCCTTTGTAGGGCTGGCTTTGTAGAAAGATATAGTGTAAATTTCATTTTGTAATGGAATATCTTATTTTCTCTGTCTGTGGTAGTTGGGAGTTTTGCTGAGTATAGTAGCCTGGGCTGGAATTTGTGTTCTTTTAGGATCTGTATGACATCTGCCCATTATCTTCTAGCTTTCATAGTCTCTGGTGAGGAGTCTGGTATAATTCTGATGAGCCTGCCTTTATATGTTACTTGATCTTTTTCTCTTACTGCTTTTAAAATTCTTTCTTTGATTAGTTCATTTAGTGTTTGGATTATTATGTGACAGGAGGAATTTCTTTTCTGGTCTAGTGTATTTGGAGTTCTGTAGCCTTCATGTATGTTCATGGGCAACTCTTCCTTTATGTTAGGGAAGTTTTCTTCTATAATTTTGTTGAAGATTGTTGTGTACTACATACTGGTCTTGAAATCATGCTTCTCCTATCTCAGCCTCTCTATTAGTAGGATTGTTTATTTGATATTTTTACCTATACTATGGTTTTCAGAACAGCTTACATATTTCAAAATTATTTATACAGCTAAACAAAGTATAGACAATTAATTTGGAAGGTGGCTTGTAAGAGAACAACAAAGAGTGAGACTGAATGCTTTGCTTGATATTTATAATTATTGTATCAATTTTAAATATGACTTTATAAGTTACTCTTTTTCTGAGATGAATTATTTTCAAAATCACCACAGCCAATGGACCAGATTCTTATCCTTACCTAATGTCTGTACCACCCTCCAAGCAGAACCATTGAAACAGTTGTTGAATGGCTTCATGGATAGACTATCTTAATACACACACTATTTTCTTAAATGAATATAACCTGTTCCATGTGGGCTGAGAATGAAGACACTCATTCAAGGCAAATAGCTTTGATGATAGCAGGAAATCAATATCCAAAAATCCTGCCTACACGTCATTCTTGGTGCAGCAGAACTCTCAACTCTTAGCTTAGCTACTATGGAAGTAAAATCCTTTGGTGATGTGAGGGTCATTGAAGTACAGCCTTATTACAATGAACTTCAGTGTCTAAAAATTGTTCTTATTTTGTGTTTATACCACAGTAAGAGCCAAGATTTTAAGCTCTACTAAAAATAAAACAAAACAAACAAACAAATAAACAAAAAGTCTTTATTCATGTTGATTAAAAAATGTCTCCTGAGAGGCTCTGCCAGGGCCTGATAAATACAGAAGTGCAGGCTCTCAGCCATCCATTAGACTCAACACAAGTCCCCAATGAAGGAGCTAGAGTAAGGACCCAAGGAGCTGAAGGGGTTTGCAGTCCCTTAGGAGAAACAACAATATCAAGTAACTAGTACCCTCAGAAATCCCAGAGACTAAGCCACCAACCAAAAAGTACACATGTTGGGACTCATGGCTCCAGCTTCATATGTAACAGAGGATTGCCTAGTTGGTCATCAATGGGAAGAGAGGCCCTTGGTCCTGTTTAGGTTCTATGCTCCAGTGTAGGGAATGCCAGGGCCAGTAAGAAGGAGAGGGAGATTTGGTGAGGGGGGAGGGGAATAGGAGGTTTTTCAGAGGGGAAGCCAGGAAAAAGGAGAATGTTTGAAATTTAAATAAAGTAAATATCTAATAAAAATACTAATAGTGATATATTTTAAAATATCATACAGTTAATATGTTTGGAATTATTTAAAATTTATGTTGAGAAAAACATGTATTTTCAGTATTGCTGTAGACAATCATCAATTTATTGTTTTATATCAAACAACTCTTATAATACTCATTTTTAGTGTTATAATAT
>NC_045030.1:115963572-115981856 GCF_008632895.1 Mastomys coucha
GGAGGGAGAGAAGAGGGGGACAAAAAAGGGGGCCAGTTCAGATATGGGGAGTTGGGGGAGATCAGGAATTTGAAAGTAGGTGTGTAGCAGTGGAAGGGGGGCTGGGGATGGTAACTAGGGAGTCCCAACTGCCAGGGACTCAAAAGTTTCCCAGAAAGGGGAGTTAGAACCTGTAGAGACCATATCCAGTGGATAAGCATGGCTACCAGTTGATGGATGAGTCCTCCCACACACCTCAAAAATAATAACCTAGAATTCCTCCTGTCAAAAAGAAATGCAGGAACAAAGAGTGAAGCAGAAACTGAAGGAGGACATCCAGAGACTGCCCAACCTAGGGATACATCCCATCTGCTGATATCGAAACCAGACACTATTGCTGATGCCAAGGAGTATTTACTGAGAAGAAACCGGTATAACTGTCCCCTAAGTGACTCTGCACCAATACAAATGTGAATGCATGCAGCCAACCATATGACTGAGTGAAGGACTCTAATGAGGATGTTAGGGCACAGACTGTAGGAGATGAAGGGGTTTGCAACCCCATACAAAGAACAGCAATATCAACCAACCAGATCTCCCAGAGCTACCAAGTTCTAATCCACCAACCAAAGAGTACACATCTGGAGACCCACATCTCCAGCTGGATATGTAGCAGAGGACTATCTTATCTTACATCACTGGGAGGGGAACCCCTCATTCCTTTGGAGGCTTGACAACCCAGGATAGGGGAATGCTAGTGTGCTGAGTCAGGAGTAGGTGGGCAGGTGGGTGAGTACCCTCAAAGAGGCTGGGTAAGGTGGAGGGGATAGGGGGCTTGTGGAGGGGAAACTGGGAAGGTGGATAACACTTGAAAGGTAAATAAAAATAAAAAAGTAAACAATTCCTTACTTAAATTAGCTCTGTCAGGCATTTTTTTCTAGGAATTTGAAAAATAACTAACCTATCTTCCTCTCGCTATATATATATTTTATAAATGATCTTGATATCTAATAACTTAAGGGCTATGTACTTACTAATTTTTGTCATTTTTATTGTTGTTCTGACAGTAATGTCTGAGTAAACTTGAAGGAGATTTATTTATTTCAATCACAATTTCAGTGTTCAGTTCATTGGTACTTGATTCTCTGCACTTATAGTATATAACTGGGGGACTAGAACATGTGAAAGAGGCTTCTTTCTTTCCCTCATGGTAGAAAAGACATATCAAGAGCAACTCAAATTGTAGCCCTAGCAAACAGGAAGGAGAGAAAATCTGTAACAGAAAAGGAACAGGATAAGATATAGTACTGAAAGGTATTGTCTTCCAGTAAGGGACTGTCTCCAAACAGGTCCAATTTTCCACAACTCTACCACATCCCAATAGTTGAGTGACTGTTTGAGTCCTTTGAGCAATCACTATTCATCAAGTCAGAATCCTCAAGATATAATTTACTCTCAATGACACAACTTAATCCAGTTGACAATCAAAATTAATTACAATAATATAGTATAACATTATTATATATTATGTTATAGAATAAAGAGATGAAAGGAAATGATAACAGATGTTTATCAAATGTCGGTGTAAATTGTTATTTTGTCTTTTTTTTTCTTTTTTCCAGAGCTGAGGACTGAACCCAGGGCCTTGTGCTTGCTAGGCAAGTGCTCTACCACTGAGCTAAATCCCCAACCCCCAGTGTATAAATTGTAAATTTGTTCATAATAAAGTAAGAAAGAAATAGACACAACTATAGACTTTATTTTGTAATTATTCACACACTCACACACACACACATATATACACACACACACACAAACACAAGGTTTTTCTACTACATATTCAGATCACTTTTCTCCTTAAAAACCACCTCAGTTGATCATGAATATTTACATGCTAGGTTGATGAGAATTTCTTTCAGAAGTGTTTGATTAATTAGTGTCTTTATATGGGTTAGGCTGTATTTCTACATTAGTGCTTGTTGCATGGCCTGGTAATGCTAATAAATACATTGAGGAATCTCCTATGATTCAGATTCCTATATTCCTTACTGTCATTGTCTCATAATAGTCTAATATGTTCTTGGTAATTTATATCATTGCTTGCAGGGTAAGATGACACTAGCAGACTTTGTAATTTGAAAGAAAAAAAAAATCTCATGAGGACTCAGTGTACCCCAGACAGAGAACTAAAGACAAGAAGGAATGCTGAGAGTGGCAAAAATCCTTTCCCTTGAAAGATCCCACAGATTAACCCAATACCAAGTAGTCATCCCTGAAACCATGTGCATAATATGTATATATCATGTAATATATATGCATATATATAGATAATATTTTATTTATCTAGCATATTGTACTTGTATATAGTCACATACATAGAATGTATGAAAAAATAAAAAAGTAGAGGTATATTAACTTGAAAGGGAGGAAGTAGGCACATGGGAAGTGTTGGAACAAAAAAAAAGGGAAACAGTATTATGTTTTAATTTCAGAAAATTGTGTTGTATATGCATGTGCATGTCTGTCGTGTAAGCTGGCTCAAACTATGTGGAGCACGATTAGCTGGTTAATTGACTTCTTAGTTTTTTGACTCATTATATTTATTCTGGGTAGAAATGACCACCTTTAAGAAACAATAAGTAAAAATGTAAATTCATTGGAAAAGATTACTAGCTTTTACACAGAAGGATATATAAATTCAGTCTATGGGAGTAATGAAACCATCTACTGGAGGCTACTTCATAATTCAAATAACACTATAGATATCTTCTGCTTGTTTTCCAAGGTATATACCTGTAGATGATGCTGTTTAACTTCAGTATCTTCACAAGGCCACATCACATGCTTATTTTTCAGGAAAATAAAATGTAGGGCAATATCAGTAAGTTTCATGAACCAATGCTGTATTTTATTTACTGTGATGTGAGTTCTGTGATTGGAATCCATGAATGTGAATTCCACTGTTAGTAAATAAGACATTTGTAAATGACTATAATAGTATTATCAGCAGTATTTTATACATGGATACCAAATCAGAATATTTTTGTGTTTATTCCAGTAAGAACAGAACTTTTCTATTTCTATGAGTGAGGTGTCCAAATAATAGATTTTATAAGTTAGTTGTCTGAACACACAAGAAAATGATATCACATAGAGGATCAGTTTGCTGACTAGTTTTATTTCAACTTGACACAAGCTAGGTCCTTACAGGGGAGGGAGCCTTGGTTGAGAAAATGCCTCCATAAAGTTAGGCTGTAAGCAATGGCCATTTAGTTAATTATTGCTGTGAGAGTGGCCAGCCCATTATGTATTCTGCAATCCTGGGCTGGTAGTCCTGGTTTTTATGAGAAAGCCATGGGAATCACTAGGCAGCATTTCTCCATGACACTATGTCAATTCTTGCTTCCAGGTTCCTGACCTGTTTGAGCTCCTGTACTGACCTCTGATGAAGAGTGATGTGGAAGTTTAAGCCAAATAAACCCTTCCTCCCCAAATTGTTTTTGATCATGGTGTTTCATAACAGCAGTAGTAAGTATTAGGAAAATTGGTACTACTATATTGTTAGTATATTTAACATTCAGAAATGGCTATAGCCTTTATTGTTGTTGAATAGAAGTCCATATTTTGGGATTATATAACATCCATTGCTTAAACCATTTTTTTTCAAAGACCATTGCAGGATAATGTGATTCTGAAATTAATAGGTTAATTGAACTGGTCCATATGTCTATTCATTGTTACAAGATCTTTATCCTGAGTTATATCTTTTGAAGATTCTTATGAGAAAACATATATTTCCTATTTAGAGATATTTATCTATAATTTTCTTCTTCAGATTTCCATGTTATACATAATCAAATTATGTTTCTAAAATCAGCTGATAATCTGGCTAAATCTTTCCCATACATTAATGTATACTAACAAATACAATCATTCCAGTTTTCTTTCTTTTGCTGCAATAAAATACTGTGGCCAAAAGAAGCAGGTAAAATAAACTCAAAAGATGTGATACTTTGAAGAAAGAAGCTCAAAGCAAGAACCTGGAGGCAAAAATTGAATTATCATAATAATTTTCACTTGGATCAAATCCAATGCTTTTATCCAGTTAGACCCTGGAAGAACCTAAGATTAGCAATAATTCGAAGAAGAAAGCTGAAGTTGATTCAGGAGATTTATAAGGCTACTTCTTCAGGGGATATAATCACAATTTCCTTAGATAATGTAGTATTCATTTTTTTAGACCGCAATTAATATGCTATCATTATTCACAAAGAAGATTTAAGTTCAGGAATTCAATTTCCCCAAAAAATCCTAAAAGAAGAGATGAACGAAAGATTGAAGAGGAAATATATTTTCTCATTACTACACACCTTTCTGGAAGCAGGCAAATCTAAGGAGTAGGCTCTAAGAAATACTAATAATCTGTATTCAGTCTAAATACAGTCTAATGGAATGCTTTCTTTTACATTAGGGAAGTCCATTTCAATAACCTCCCTTCCCATTATATCCTTTTATAAAATGATGGATTTCTGATTAGGTAAATGCAATAAATATTTTATGACACAATTCTCAGAAACATAGAGATAGAGATATTTTTCCTTATATTGACACATAGAACGAATAATGGCTGAAATTGATGAACTATATCTTATCTAGAAAATTTGTAAATATAATATAATATTTAATAAATATATTATAAATAATATAATGTTAAATATATACTACATATTTTCTCTAGATGACTAAGGATGAGGCCAGGAAAGAAGTACTCATTACTCTTATACAAAATACTGTATGCTGTAGCAAAACCTTAAGAAAGATAAGTACATCAAACAGATTGTAAAGTAATAAGTATATATATATCCCCATTTGTAGGTGATATAATTTTTTTTTTTTTTTTTGGATTTTCGAAGCAGGGTTTTTATGGATTGCCCTGGCTGTCCTGAAACTAACTCTGTAGCCCATGCTGGTCTCGAACTCAAACTCAGAACTCCACCTGCCTCTGCCTCCCAACTGCTGGGATTAAAGGCATGTGCCACCACAGCCTGGCTGATATAATTTCTAGGTAGAAGTTACAAAGCAATTTATATATCTCTTGTAGAATTAATAATTCATTCACCAAATTCATAAAATACAAGATGAACAAGTAAAACAAATAAATATATTTCTGTTTACTAAGAATCAATCTTAGAGAATGAAAAGTTAATGGCCCTGTGGAGGCTTGATTACCCAGGATAGAGGAATGCAAGTTTGCTGAGGCAAGAGTGGGTGGATGGGTGAGAGAGCACTTCATAGAAGCAGAGGGGGTGGGAGGCAGGGATAGGGATCTTGTGGAGGGGTAACTGGGAAAGGGGAATAACATTTGAAATGTAAATAAATAAAATAACCAATAGAAAATAGAAAAAAGAGAATAAAATCTCTCTCTCTCTCTCTCTCTCTCTATATATATATATATATATATATATATATACATATATATAGTGTAATTTTGAGTTTATTATCTCTAGACACTATTTGAAATACATACTTCATGATAGGATAATTTACATAATTCATTCAATCTTCTATCCTAGCACAGTCTTTAAAGTTATGAATGTTCTGGCTTATTTGAAAGTCACTGTACTGGTTAGAAATTTTTTCAACTTGATACTAGCTAGAGTCGTCTGGAAAGAAAGAAATTCAATGAGAAAATGCCTCCATCATATAATCTACAAGCATGTAATTGAGGCATTTTCTCAACTAATGATTGGTGTGAGACTGCCTAACCATATAGGAGGTTGCACTTTTGGAAAATGATACTTGGTGGTTTAAGAAAACAGGTAAAACCAAACAAGGACTATACATGATGGGTCTGATTGTTCTGGTAGCATGTGTATAGTAGAAGATTGCAAATTCGATCATCACAGGCCCTTGTCCCTGTGAAGGTTCTGTGCCCCAGTGTAGGGGAATGCCAGGGCCAATAAGTGGGAGAGGGTGGGGTGGCAAGCTGGGGGAGTGGGGAGACAACAGGGATTTGTCCTTGTTGTTTTTTGGGTTATTTTTCGCCTTTTTTTTTTTGAGGGGAAACTGGGAAAGGAGAGATCATATGACATGTAAATAAAGAAAATATCTAATAATAATAATAATAATAAAGAAAACAGGTAAAGCAAGCCACTAAGCAGCATTGCTCTGTAGCCACTGCTTTTATTACAGCCACTATGTTCTTGCTTTGAGTTCCTATCCTATCTTCCTTCAATGATCAACTGTGATTGGGACATATAAGCAAAATAAATGTTATTCTTCCAAGTTGCATTGTCTTGTGGCCTTTTTCACAGCAACAGAAGTAAAACTAGGATATTTTCATTAAAATGACACTCAAATATTTGCCAACCAGATGCAATGCTAATAATATAGTATAGATACATTGCTTTTCCAAAATACTCATTTAAATTTAAGTATGCAATGTCATCAAGTGGGTAACAAAGTTCTAAAATGTCTAAGACAGTAGGTACATTATTCAAATGTCTACATTCTACTCCCTGGCCTTCGCTGGCTTATTGCCATATCATAATATTAAATGCATTTTGCTCAACTTCAAAAATATATATAGACTTTCAGTTTTACATTACTGTTAAATGTTCAAAGTGTCTTCTAAGGATCTAACATGTACCCCTAATTCTGACTTTCTAAAAAATAAAAATAAATTATATGTTTCCAATATATAATGATACAGAATATACACTAACATTCTAAAAGTAGAAGAATAGTATCATAGTGAGTAAATAATAGACTAAAGCAAAACTGGACCCAGTGGGGAAAGTCCAAATCTTGTATCATTATATCTGGTGTGAAAAAGGTCTGGGATGGCTCTATCCCACTATAGTCACTGCCAGCAGCATACCTTTGTCTCTTGGGCTTTTTCTATTCAAGGCATGCTGTCGATGGTTTTTTTTTTTTTTTGGTTTTCAAATTATCTTAGCTTCTCCACTCCCATTAATGCTACACTGAAACTGACACTGTTTCTTTTCAAACTGTTTCTTAGCCTCGTTTTACGTACTTCTAGCACGACATGTGGTGCCAAGCTCTGAGCTTTTACTGAAATTGCATTCACACATTCTAAAAGATCTCCTAACATTTTTAAATGCTAAGCCCCAGCTATTCTTTCCATGATCCCTTGAATCTTGTAATATTCATGCCACCAACACTAGTAACACATGGAAGACTTACACGCTACTGAGTTCTTTTGACAGAATGAGATGTAGCCCTGTTCTATTTTGGATAGCAGCTTCCCTGTGTTGTCCAGAATAATTCACTTCAATAACAACAGTGGTCTTATTTTCATCACAGCGTATTTTTCAATTGCAGCTATCCAGCATGTCTTGTTCCACTAAAGCTAAGGTTTCACTTAAGTGATGCTGATGTCTTTTTAATCCCAGCCAATTCTGTAGAACCAGATTTCCAGAAATCACATATTCTTTGCTAAAAGATCACATGAGTAGCTCTTGTATAATCTTTGACTTCCTATGAAAGATCTGAAGTCAGACATTTTGTGCCTCTCTCAGGTGTATCTTCCAAGATCTCACAGAATAGCACACTGAGCTCCAAACACTCAATGATGTTTCTAGCTTAGTTTAGAACACTTCTCTTGTCCTCCACAAAAGCAACATATCCATGTCTATCATAATCATATCAAACTCCTAGTACCCATTTCTATTTTAGGTGATGTTTCTATTTCTATGATAAACATCATGAACAAAAGCAAATTGGGGAGGAAAGGGTTTATTTCAGCTTTTAGTTTCATCATAGCAGAATGTAGGCATGATAACAAGCTGCTGATGGCTGGAACAGAAAGTTGTGTCCTCATTTGTAAAAGCAAAACATGAAGCAAAGAGGGTGAATTGAAAGAATGTAGAGACTTTAAATCCCAAACACTGTCCTTCTTTTGGCAAGAATGCAGTACTTTCTAAATATCTTAGGTTAGAGCATCAGCAACTAGTGAACAAATCTTTAAATGCTTGAGACTATAGGGGCATTTTTCGTGTAAACCACCACAACATCTTATTATGTTTCATCAAGTAAGCACTCAGAACATATATCTCAAAGCCATTTACTTATACTATAGTCAAATTCATAAAGGGCAAATTAATTTTAAGCCATTTAAACATGTATGTAAAGATCGCATACTATTTAATTCTACTACTCTTCTTTTAAAATGTTTATTTGTTGTGTCTCACTTAAAAAGCCAAGGTTGTGTTAAAATTTATAGTTCTGTTACAGCTCTATAAGTTTTGGGTTTGCAGGTCTGCACCATGAGTACTCTACTCACATATTTTATCATGAATGGGGTATTTCAAAATGTTGTTCACATAAAGCACAATAAAGTTATCTGGATGAATTTAGTAATCACACAGAATTTAAAATTATTATTCAGAAGCTCAATCAGTAAACAGGACAGTGGGATCATATTCTAAAACCATATGTATAAAATATTTGTCTGAGATATTTTCTTTTAATTTTTAATGACATTATGTATCCTTTAGGGAATCTTTTAGAAGCCAAAGTTCATTCTAAAATATAGTTATAATGTTATGCTTCTTTATTTCTGTCTAATACCTTACCATAGGAGATGGGCAAGATTGCTAATCAGGTGCTTGCCACCAAGACTGAAAACCTGAGTTCAATCTCCCCAACCAAAATGGTGGAAAGGAGAAATCAGTTCCCATATGGTGGCATCCTCTGACCTCCACACACATGCATGAGTACTCACACACAAAAGGAAGTATATACATTTATAAAAAAGTAAGTCTCTAGATTAAAATGTTATAATTAATGCCTACATTTTAAATAAGAAAATCTACTTTGGGTATTTTCGTGTTTCTTAGAATTAACCATTTTACTAATCTACAGGCAAGACAGATATGCCAACAAAAGATCTCTGATATTTTGACCTTCATGGTTTCTGACAAAGAAAATTTCACATCTGTAAAAAAGCCAGTTGCTAATGGAAATCCTCAAATACTTGAGAACATTTCATAAAGTATTAACCTTGTTCCAGATAACAATCATAATTTTGAGTAATAAATCCTAATAGCAGAAAATACTAGAAATAAAAGCTACCAAAATCTGGAAACAACTGATTAATTGAGTTTAAATTTTTCACTCCTTAAAAAAGTATTAATTATGTAAAAATTTACACAAGGTGTTTTGATCATATTTTTGTACATTTATAAAGTCCATTATTTTGCACATGTATTCTTAGATATATAACCTTCCATTGGTGTGTTTTGGACTTACCAGGGATATACTCATAGAAAATTAACTCTTCCTGTTGGCTAGGGGTGGGACTTCATGTATACCTTTCTCTGGGATAAAATGGGTCTTGAGCTTGCAAAACTTGCACTTTTTGCCATAATCTGTGTGAATTTATACATGCATCTCTGTGTGCTTCCTAGAAGATATTGTTTTATTGTAGTCATGCACCATCTCTGGCTCTTAATAGCCTTCTTTCTCTTTCATTCTCTTTCATAACAATATTCTGAGCTTTGGTGTAGAATATGTAATCATTTAATGATGAATATTGTGCTGCTAATTATTTTCTGTACCTTGTCCAGTTGAGGGTCTCTGGGTTAATTACTGTGCACTACAAAGAGTAGCCTTTATGGAAGAGGATTGAAATGCGCTATTCCTCAGATAAAATCTCAAGTTATCAGGAATCAGTTTAATATATGTCTGGTTTGAAGAATAATATTATTGTGTTCAACTCTACAGCCAATAAATGTATCCACCAGCTTAGCCTCAATATTGGTATCAAATATGAATTTCATTTTGTGGAGTGAGACTTAAATGCCATGAGAAAGTGTTTAGTTACTTCAATAATATTAATGTCAATGTTGTTCCAAATGGACATGGCTTGCCAAGTCAGTCATTATTGTAGCTCATCATATTCATATCTGGGTGACACTAATGATTAATTTTTCTCCTCTACCTATTAGGTATGTTTTTACCTTGTATTATCATTTTAAATTTTGAACTCATGTTGGACAGAAGTATGAGGTAGAATCCCTTAAAATCTTTATAGATAAATACATAGATACATAAAGTTAGATAAATGGGTGATGGTTTGATGCATCAATCAATAGGTGCTTTCTATCATAGATATTTTTTCTGAATATGTGTTATATGCCTAGGAGATACTAAATTTATTTCTATTTAAATAGAATAAGACAATGTCTAGATAATACAAAATTGCTTGATTCTTTTTCCATACATGAGTACAGCTCATATTCAATTCATAGCTTTAGTACATTAAAGGATATTACTGCATATTTATATAAAACAATCTATTTCTGAAACAAATTTATTTCCTTTGTTCTGTACTTGAATGGCAAATTTTGCTATGGTTCTTCATTTCCCTAAAGTCAATCCTTGCATAGATCTTTGCTTAGAAGTACAATAGTATTAGGATGATTCACTGTTGTAGGTGGATAAAATAATTTAGCTTTAACTAATCTTTAATGATGTCCCAGAACAGAAAAAAACACTCACTTGATGAATAAAGACAGATATATAGTCCTGTATGACAGGTTTTTTGTGATACTTTAATATAAGTGGACTGAATTAAAGCAGTTACTTTTTTATTTCAGGTTTCAGGTATTTGTTTTTAATTTCATATGAATAAATATTTTTCAGAATTGTTTGAAATGAGATTAAAATATATACATACACACATACACATGCACATACACATACACACACATATACATACACACACACACACATACATACACAGGCTGGATTATTGTATAAGAGAACATACAGCATGTCTTCTTTTTTTTTTTTTTTATTTTAGATATTTTCTTTATTTACATGCGAATTTCTCCTTTCCCAGTTTCCCCTCCAAAAAACAAAAAAACAAACAAAAACAAAGCCCTGTCTTCTTTTAACAATGATTAGCAGATGTCTAATTCTTCTTTTGTTAATTTTGAAGGATTTACTCCTTTGATTTTACAACTGTCAATTAAATTCTTTTCTTAACTTTATGTTTTAGATACTCATTAAAGGCAATGACTTTTTTTTAAACTGGCTTTCATCATGCTACTTGGTTCTTTTGTTTGTTTTTTTGTTTTGTTTTGTTTTTGTTTTGTTTTGTTTTGTTTGTTTTCGTTTGATGAGGTTTATTATTGCTGTCTTCTTGTTTTGTTGTGTTAATAATATTTTTCTTTTGTATAATCCAGGACAAAGATATCTTATCCTTTTAAAAATATACTTTAAATTTTTTTTTTACCAAAACAAAATGTTTAGTTTTATTTTGTTTTTCTTTGTCCTGCTCTATCCTCATGGACTCTACTATCCAGTATTAAATGGATGTAATCATAGTGGATATGTTTTTCTTATTTGTGAAATAAAAAGTATATTGATAGTTGTACTGTTTTCACAGAAATCCTTTTCAAGTTATAGAAACGTTTTTAATATTCTTAGCTTTGAATGCATTTTGGATTTCTGTATCTATTGAGATTATTATGGGATTTTAAATAGTTTTGATAAGATATATTACCATTACATCTTCCAATATGAAACCAAATTTAAATGCCTGAAAAAATGCTACTGAATATTGAGACATATCAATATGATACATATCAATATCATTTTCATATTTCTGTATTCATTACTTGGGAGAAATATGGAAAAAACTTAATGGGAATCTTGATCTACAATTACCTGAAAAAACACTCAGGTAGATTGCTCATGATAAAAATTGGCTTGACAAAAAGAGCAAAGCTGGGATGGGAGATGAGATGAAACTCAGTGATGGAGATAGCACTTGCCTAGCTTACATGAAGCTCTGGCATTAATCATAAGCAACTCAAAAAGAAAACAGAAACAAGGTAGTATTAATGAACAAACTAAGTAGACTATGTGGGAAATAAGTGTTTGGGATTCTTTCTTTACATGGGTGCTCCATGCAGCTTCACAATCAAATATACATTCCAAAGTAAGTGTACGAATCAGTTTAGGCAGGAGTGAACAATTTCAAAGGCTTAGTATAAAAGCAGGATGGCAACTAGATTGTTAAATAAAACTTTATTATCAAGATATTTGATAACTGAATTTAGATTATGCCATAATGGAAAACACAGTCTAGTATAGCATTTAAAAATTGACTCATTAACATGAACTATCATTAGACAGAAATTAGGTAGTGATGAAAGAATGAAAAGTTGAAGACAGATACTGTCAAGCTGACTTTATATAAAATAATTATATTTCTTTTACATAAGTAAATTATGCAGTAGTAAACAATATGAGTGGCTGGGAACTATTTTCCTTCTCATCTCTCAAATATAGTAAGTTTATAAATTCATCCTTATAGAAAAGTTAATTACACACACTAAGGAAGACCAAAAAGATTGTTCGCAAGTGGAGAGGTAAAGCATAGAAGCTGCCATGGTGATTTGAAAGGAAATCTAAGGCATGAGGCTGGTGTGTGTCTCCTAGGTAAAGATTAAGGAAATTTATATAAGAGAAACTGGATTTAGGATTGTATTATTCAGCTTCTCTTCTATGAAACCTTAACTGACATTACATGTGGACTAGAAGGTACCATAAGGTGCTGAGAAGAAGGTCTTCTTTTGTTTTAGATATGTTCTGTAGATAGATTTTAAGTCCAGTTGGTTCATAACTTCTGTTAGTTTCACTGTGTTTCTGTTTAGTTTCTGATACCATGATTTGTCCATTGGTGAGAGTAGGAAGTTGAAGTATTCTAATATTATTCTGTAAGTTTCAATGTGTACTTTGAGCTTTAGTAATACTTCTTTTACAAATCTTGGTGCCTGTGAATTTGGGGCATACATGTTCAGAATGGAGAATTCACCTTGGTACATTTTTCCTTTGATAAGTATGAAATGTCTCAATCTTTTTTCATAACTTTTGGTTGAAAGTCTATTTTATTGGGTATTAGAATCACTACTCCAGCTTGTTTCTTGGGACCATGTACTTGGAAAAAAATTTTACAGCATTTTACTCTGAGTGAGTGTCTGTCTTTGCCACTGACATTTATTTCCTGTATGCAGTAAAATACTGGTTCCTGACTATGTATCCAGTCTGTTACCTTATGTCTTTTTATTGAGGAATTGAGCTCTCTGATGTTGAGAGATATTAAAGACAAATGATTATTGTTTGCTGTTACTTTTGTTTTTAGAGGTAGAACTATATTTGCTTGGTTATCTTCTTTTGGGTTTGTTATGAGAATATTATTTTCTTGGTTTTCATGGGTGTAGTTTCCCTCTTTGTTTTGGAGTTTTCCTTCTATTGTCCCCTGTAGGGCTGTATTAGTAAAAAAAATACTGTTTAAATTCAGATTTTCCATGGAATATCTTGGTTTCTTCATCTATAGTAATTGAGAGTACTTCTGGGTATAATAGCATAGGCTGGCATTTGTGTTCTCTTAAGCTCTGTATGGCATCTGCCCAAGATTTTCTGGAATTACATGTCTCTTTTGTTAAGTCTGGTTTAATTCTGATATGTTTGCCTTTATATGTTACTTGATCTTTTTTCACTTACCACTTTTAATATTATATCTTTTTCTGTGCATTTGGTGTTTTGATTATTATGTAACAGAAGGATTTTCTTTTCTAGTCCCATCTATTTGGTGTTCTGTAGGCTTTGTGTACATTTATGAGCATCACTTTCTTTAGTTTAGGGAACTTTTCTTCTATGATTTTGTTGAATATGTTTATTGATTTTGTAGAATATGTTGGTCATACTTCCATCTGTGACTCCTGATCCCTTTTCTAGGTTTTCCATCTCCAGTATTGTATCCTTTTGTTTCTATTTCCATTTTTGTATCCTGAATGGTTTTATTCATTTCTTTCACATGTTTGATTGTGTTTTTCTGTAGTTATTCAAGGGATTTATGTGTTTCCTCTTTTAGTGTTTCTTCTTTTTAACTGTGTTCTTCTGTATTTTCTTTAAGGGAGTTATTTATGTCCTTCTTAAAGTGCTATATCATCTTCATGAGAAGTGAATTTAGATCCGAGTCTTGCTTTTTAGGTTTGGTACGATATCCTTGGCTTGCTGTGGTAGGAGAACTGGGTTCTGATGTTGTCAAGTAACATTGGTTTCTGTTGCTTTTGTTCATGAAATTGCTTCTTCTTCTTCTTCTTCTTCTTCTTCTTCTTCTTCTTCTCCTTCTTCTTCTTTCCATGGTGGATATTTATTCACCTTAGAAGGAGAAATATTTTATAAATTTCAAATGTATTATACTAATGAAATAAATCATGTACAGAAAGATAAATTCTGTCTGATATCAATTATATTCAAAACCTGCTCTTTTTTAAAGTCAATCTGTGAAGATTCCTCTCCAATAATCATAAAATCACAAGAGTGGAGAACATTAAATCAGATGTAAGGGAAAGCTACATGCAAACAGCTAGAAAAGCTCAAAATAACCATTAATCTACTTGAAAGTAACAAAAAAGTAGAGTTGTATATTGCATGCTAAAAGTCTTTGAGTTTAGTCTAATATCATAGCATTTAAATAATTTAAATTTAAGAAAGCATGACAATTGTACAGCATCTCATTTAATTCTCCTTCATTGGGGCCATCATGCTCAGTCCAATGGTTGGCTGTGAGCATCTGCATCTATATTTGTCAGGCACTGGCTGAGCCTCTCAGGAGACAGCTATATCAGGCTCCTGTCAGCAAGCACTTCTTGGTATCAGCAATAGTGTCTGGGTTTAGTGTTTGTATATGAGACGGATCACCAAGTGTTGCAGTCTCTGGATGGCCTTTTCTTCATTCTCAGCTACATATTATATTCACATATTTCCTCTAGGCAGGAGAAATTCCAGAATAAAAATTTGGAGATGAGTGGGTGGACCCATCCCTTAACTGGTGACATCTGATTATTTGTGATGTTAAGTGGTCTTGCTGTCTCTGACAGGAGCCTGACCCTCCTGTAAGCCTGGTTATGTTGGACTTCCTTGGGTCAGGCTCTCTCTGGGTGTGGGAAGGCTTTTGGAGGGGCTGATCTGTATGGCTGGCTCTGGCAGAAGTCCTGGAGGTCAAATGGTTCAGTCTCTTATCAGTTTTTAGGTGACAAGTCTCTGGGTGTTGTTAGGATGGGAAGAGGTCTGAAGCACAGGATCTATTCTAGGGTGCAGATCTGAACTGGGCCTCTGTGTCTTCTGGGCCCTAGGGTTCCCACTTAGGTCAGTTATTGGGGAGGTTTTAGAGACTCACCTGTTATGCTGGGGGATTCAGAACTCCTAGGGGGTCAAACTCTTTAGTTTGCTACAGCTAATATGTAAAATTATTTTGCTATTCCTTTCATTTACATACCTAGCTTTTTTTAATACTTATTGAAGTAAAGTATGATTTCTTCTTTCCCAATTCTAGCAACTTTTCCTGTAGTTAATAAGAAATGTATGCACAGGTAAGCATGAATTTCAAGAGGGCTCTCAATGTTCCCAAGCAACATTCTGTGTATCATTTCCTAGTTACCTCTCCTATTATCTTCTATCTTCTTCACGTGTCATTTTTTTTTTTACTTCCTAATACTGACAACTGATAAATATTTTTTTTTAATTTACTGAGAAAACGAAGAACAAAAGACAACTTCCACAGATGTAACTTTTACCTATTTATCAGATTCTATATTGTTTCCTTGACTATAATATTTAAGTCACACATATCTTCCCCCACAACATCTGACCCCCTTATCTAAGTACAAGTCATATTTCTGCATTCTTCAACAGTGTCATGAATCCTACAAGTCTCCCTACCTTAGTCCAGTTTGTGTGTATGTGTGTGTGTGTGTTTGTGTGTGTGCATGTGTGTGCATGTATGTGAGTGTGCATATATTTGTGCATTTGTATTATCATTCCTTTATATATGCACAGGTGGCAGGTACAAGTATGGGTGTACTGATATCAAAGGTTTACTTCAGGTATCATTCCTCAGGAGTCTTGCACCTTGAATTTTGAGACAGAAGCTGTCACTGGACTAGGGTTATATCACAATCAACCTCAAGTTATCCTCTTATTCCTAACTCATGCTTATTGCCAGTGGTAGAATTATAAGGGTATGCCACCAACCAAGACATTTTAACATGATTTTTAGGAGTTAACTTTGTGTCCCATTGATTTTCTATTAAGCATTATATGGACAGAAACAACTCTATAGTCATTCCTGTATTTTAACTCTCATTATTGCTGGGATGGTGATTTTTGTTTTATTTCATTCTGTCGTATATTTAATTTTATTTATTTACATTTCAAATGTTATCCCATTTCCCAGTTTTCCCTCTGCAAACCCCCTTATACTATCCCCCTTAATTTACTTCTATGAAGGTGATCCCACACCCACCTACATACTATGGCCTCAGTGCCCTAGCATTCCTTTATACTGGGGCATCAATACTTCACAGCACCAAGGGCATCCCCTCCCACTGATGCAAGATAAGGCCCCTTCAGTTCCTTCAGTTCTTCCCCTAACTCCTCCAATGCGGTCCCTATTATCAGTCTAATGGTTTGTTGCTTGCATGTGCATCTGTATTGGTCAGGATCTGACAAAGCCTATCAGGAGACAGCTGTATCAGGCTCCTGTTTGGAAGCACTTCTTGGCATTTGCAATAAGGTTTGGGTTTGGTATCTGCATGTGGGATGGACTCCCAGGTGGGGCAGTCTCTGGATAGCCTTTATTTCAGTCTTTGCTCCATTATTTGTTCCTGTATTTCCTTTAGATAGGAACAATTCTAGGTTAAAATTTGGTAGATAGGTGGATGACACTGTCCCTCAACCAGGGGGTCATGCCTAACCTCTGGATATGATCGAGACAGGTTCTGCAACTCCTTTGTGGGATATTTTAGTGAATGTAATTATAACTTTGGGGTCCTGTGAGGCTCTTGGTTTCCTGGCATCTGGGACGTTCTGGTTACTACCCTTAGTTACCCATTCCCCATTGGTACACACATCTCCTCAATTTTCTAACCCTCTGTACATCTCCTCCATCTCTTCCAATACCTAATTCTTCCTTTCTTTTTCCCCTCAGCTCTTCTTGTTCTCTCAAATCCCACACACCCTCTAATTCACTTGATTTTTTTTGTTCCCCCTTTGAAGGAGGACTGAAGCATTGACTCTTTGATCTTCTTTCCTCTTGAGCTTCATGTGATCCATAAGTTGTATCCTGGGTATTCCACCCACTTATCAGTGAGTACAACATGTGTCATATTATGTGACTGAGTTACCTCACTCAGGATGATATTTTCTAGTTCCATACATTTGCCTGAAAGTTTGATAAAGTCATTGTTTTTAGTGGCTGAGTAGTACTTCATTGTGTAAAAGTACCAAATTTTTCTGTATCCATTCCTATGTCAAGGGAAATCTGGGTCCTTTCCAGCTTTTGGCTATTATAAATAAGCCTGCACTCCAGTGAGTTCCTAAGCCAGGAGCAGCCAGCAGGAAGCAGCCAGCCTGGAGGCACAGGCACCATGAGTTGCAGGGGAGCCGCAGGGCAGCAGGGACAGGATCCTCTCAGCTTCCAAGTGACAGAGGTGGATCAGTGACCTTAGCTGCCCCCTTCCCTGCAAGTGGAGGGCCTGCCTCCAGGGACCTCCTTGACCCAGAGTCTCCAGTGAGAGCTGACATTTTCTCTCCTGTGAGTTTCTAAGACCAGAACAGCCAGCTGGGAGGCACAGGCCCCACAAATCTCAGGGGTCTTGCAGGGCGTCAGGGACAGGACATGCTCTGGTCAGAGTCACTAAGAACATCTAACACCAAAAATCAAGAGATGGTGAAAGGCAAACGCAAGAATCCTACCAATAGAAACCAAGACTACTTGGCTTCATCAGAACCTAGTACTCCCACTGCAGCAAGTCCTGGATATCCCAAAACATGGGAAAAGCAAGAATTGGATCTAAAAGCATATCTCACAATGCTGATGGAGGAACTTAAGAAAGACATGAATAACTCCCTTAAAGAATTACAGGAGATCACAAGTAAACAAGTAGAAGCACTTAAAGAGCAAACTCAAAAATCCCTTAAGGAATTGCAGGAAAACACAAACAAGCAGGTAAAGGAATTGAGTAAAACCATCAGGACCTAAAAATGGAAGTCAAAACAATAAAGAAAGAACAAAAAGAGACAACTCTGGAATTAGAAATCTTAGGAAAGAAATCAGGAAACATAGATGCAAGTATCACTAACAGATTACAAGAGATAGAAGAGAGAATCTCAGGAGTAGAAGATAACATAGACAAAATTGACAGAACAGTCAAAGAAAATACAAAAAGCAAAAAGACCCTAACCCAAAACATCCAAGAAATCCA
>NC_045030.1:115981867-115986608 GCF_008632895.1 Mastomys coucha
GAGTAGGGGGAAGGGGTAGGGAACAGGGGTTTGTTTTAGTTTTGGGGGTTTTTTAATTTTTTTTGGAGGGGAACCTGGGAAAGGAGATATTGTAAATAAAGAAAACATCTAATAAAAAAAAGAAAAATGGTCCCTCATAAAATCACAAAGCATCTCTAAGGCAAAGGACACTATAATAGGACACATGTTACAAAGTTCATTACAATTGCACACAAAAAATCAAATGATACATTGAAATAAAAGTTTACAACAGAGAATGTTTACATGCATATCCATTATGAGTAATTATCTGACTATAAATCCACCACTTGTCTCAGCTCTACAGGTTCATTGAACATTGAAAACCATAACTAAGTTGTTAGGGAAGTTTTGTATAGATAAACCCAGTCAATGTGTTATCTTCTGTACTAGCACCTATTATAAATCTTTAGTTCCCTTTTTATGGTCTTTGGTTAATTGTTTTACATTCTATTGCAATGTGCTCTGAGTAGAAGAAAATTTGGTTACTATCTAAGAGCAATTAAATGATGACACTTAAACTGGCAGTGTTCTCATTGCAGTTTTGAATATCAGAAAAGGAACTAATAACAGTCCGACTATAAAAGAGCTTAATAATCACAATTATAATTTTAAGAATTCTTAATTTTAGGAATTCTTATGGGACCATCATTAAGACTTAAGTAATCTATTTGACTGTATGCCATCACTACAAGACAGTAAAATTTTGTAAGTTTGCAAAGCTCTACTCCAATGGGATGCCTGCAAGCTGTGGTGTCTTCAGAGCAGCAGGCAAGCTTGCTTGTGATCATTTGCTCAGTTGCCCTGTGTGCAGAGGATCTCCTGGGATGCTTCAGGATGTGGTTCCAGATGCCCTGATTATAGCAGATCTCCTTGGATGCCTAAGGTTTTGTTCAGGGGAGCAGAATCCTTAGCAGTCTGTCTCAGCAGGAAGGACTGGACAGAAGGGGAGTGGTATTCAGCGGGCATGGGTTTTGAGAGGAGTAGGTTCCCAGTGGCAGCTGTGGGATTTGGAGAGGGTTCTTATCAAATGCTCTGAGTGCAGCAAATCTTTTGGGATGCCTCAGGATATATTGTCTTCAGTGGAGCAGAGTAGCTATCAGTCTGTCCCAGTAGAAAGGACCAGCCAGAAGGGGAGTGCAATCCTATGGGCAGGGGTTTTGTGGGGTGATGGGTCCTGAATCCACTGGGCTTGCAGCAGCAGCTGTGGGACTTCAGAAGGGTTCTCAGATGGAGCTCTGAGCTCAGATGATCTCCTGGGATGCCTCAGGATGTGGTGTCTTCAGGGGTGCTCTCCAATTTCTTTATGAAGGAACTCAGGTCTATGAGTTTTCCTCTTAGAACTGCTTTCTTTGTGTCCCATAAGTTTGAGTATGTCTTTCTTTCCTGACCAAGTTATCATTGAGTTGTTCAGCTTTCATGAATATGTGGTCTTACTGTTGTTTTTGTTTGAAGCCCAGCCTTAGTCTGTGATATTCTGATGGAATGCATGGAATTAATTCAATCTTCTTTTATCTGTTGGGGCTTGTTTTGTGTCTGATTATATGATCAGTTAGTCTTAGAATAATATTGCTACCTGAAGTGTCCATATTATATTTGGTGGTATTTAAAAAAAATCTAATGGAAGGAAGATTTCAGAACTTCAGAATAAAATCAAAATGCTTCATGCTGAAAAGTGCTTCCAGGACACGCAAACAAGACTTTACAATAAGGTAGATGACTTTCCTCTAGAACTGACTTTTGAAATCTAAAAGAAACTTCTTGTATCTCACAACACTTAAACTCCATGAATAGCTGTTGAAGGACTAATAGCACCTAAGCTGGTTAGTGTATTATGGTTATGAAATGAATGAATATCAATTTTAGTAGAACAATATTAGAGGCAACTCTATTGGGATTAGAGGTGAGTGGTTTATCTCTATGTGCTTAAGTAACAACCTGATTCCATGAAATAGATGATCAGTGATAAAGTGGTAGTAATATAGTTATATAACAAGGCCCTAAATATAGTTGAACTACCTGTTAGACTCAAGTTAAAATATAATTTCTAGTACAAAAACTCAAAGAGAAAAGACTTTATAACATAGTTCCACCACAATGACTCTTGAATGGGATAAAATTCCCCCGATAAATTTTGACATTTTACTTCAAACATTCCACCTGAGAACTCCTTAGCCTGATAAACTACTTGAGAAAAGTAGCTGGATAAAAAATTAACTCAAACATATTCATGGCCTTCCTCTACACATAGGAAAAACAGGCAGAGAAAGAAATTAGGGAAACAACACCCTTAATAATAGTCACAAATAATATAACATACATTGTTGTTACTGTAACTGTGCAAGTAAAAGATCTGTATGACAAGAACTTTAAGCCTCTGAAGAAAGAAATTGAAAAAAATCTCAGAAGATAGAACGATGTAGCATACTCGTGGATTGGTAGGATTAATATAGTAAAATTGGCCATCTTGCCAAACACAATCTACAGATTCAATGCAATCCTCATCAAAATTCCAACTCAATTCTTCACCGAGTTAGAAAGAGCAATTTGCAAATTCATCTGGAATAACAAAAAACCTAGGATAATGAAAACTATTGTTGACAATAACAGAAATTTTGGTGGAATCACTATCCTTGAACTCAAGCTGTATACAGAACAATTGTGATAAAAATGCATGGTATTGGTACAATGACAGATAGGTAGATCAATGGAATATAACTGAAGACCCAGAAATGAGCCCACAAACCTATGGTAACATGATCTTTGACATAGTAGCTAAAACCAACCAGTAGAAAACAGACAGCATTTTCAACTAATTGTGCTGGCTCAACTGGCAGTTAGCATGTAGAACAAGGCAAATCAATCCATTCTTATCTCCTTGTACAACACTCAAGTCCAAGTAGATCAAGGACTTCCACATAAAACTAGATACAATGAAACTAATATAGAAGAAAATGTAGAAGAGCCTTGATCACATTTGCACAGAGGACAGCCAAACTGTGTTCCTGTCAGCAAGCATTTCTTGGCATTAGCAATAGTGTCAGGGTTTGGTATCTGTAGATGGGTTAGATCCCTATGTGGACTGCTCTCTGGATGATCTTTCCTTCAGGCTCTGCTTCATTTTTTTGTCTCTGCCTTTCTTTTAGACAGGAACATTTCTGGGTTAAAAATTTTGAGATAGGTGAATAGCCCCATACATATTCACTTTAGGTAGTGTTTACAGGTTCTAGCTCCCCTTTGTTTCCTTTATTTGTACATCTCAGATATTTTGGAATTACATAGATCCCTTCTTTATATATGACATGAAAGCAAAAAGTAGAGTAGTGTAAGATAAGAGACTAACAGAAGTTTAAATAGCAGATGAGAGGAAGATAATGAGGAATAAGCTATGATTAAAGTACATTATGCTCTTGAATGAAATTATCTATGCTAAATTCAGCACCATGTATAACAACTTTAAGAAAATTTAAAAATTAGAATATAGACTTTTAAGAACACAAAGAATAAATTTATAGAGCATGTGTATATATATATATATATATATATGTATAGAATATAAATTGGAGAAATCTCATAATATAATCAATAATTATAAAATAATTAAGGAGAAAGTGTTATAAATGTCTTAAAATTACAAAAACACATGCTTTAATAAATTAAGAGAAAACAGAGTGAAGGATCATTTTAATATACTATAACATATTAATGAAATATAAAACAAAGAAAATGATGACTTAGATATATGTAGAAATAATTCTCTTTTTAGAACTATTATTGTAGGCTCATTCTACACATTACAGCAACCTCCCTGACACACAGAAATGAAGACCAGGATAAACACAGATATATCGTATGCCTGATTATTCGCTCTACTATCAATTCTAGAAAAATGGTTAATTTTGGCATCAGTATAACCTTTGTTTATCTAAATTAACTGGTATAAATGTTCCAGTATAAGTCTACCAATGACATATTTCAAAGTATAGGCAGAGTTTCAACCAGAAAAATGTTTATTAATTATAAATTCATCTCGATCTTTGAGGAACAAGAGCTTGCTGACATTAAATGGGCTGATTCTGGTCCCAACTATTTTGGGAAGTCTACTGATATCTTTACTATGATGGGATAAGTCAGGAATAAGTGTGGAAACAAAGGAAGCTTTATGTCTGCACCTTCTTCTGATGTTTTCATGTTTGTAATAGGCATAAATAATAAGTATGACAACTCATTTAAGATTGTTAGGAATGCTCCCAGCACAACCAAATTCTTTGTCCCCTGTTCATGATTATCCCTGGCAATATTAGCATGAGGGTTATCACTGCCACCAGGAAGTCTGTGAATGGTCTCTATGGGAAAGAAGTGGTCACCACAGAACTACATAGAATATTGTAAATCCAGCTGTTACTGATAGCAAAATTGTAAGGCAAAATCATACCAAAGCTCAAGAGTAAGCTCACTTGTATATATTTCTATATTCCTGCCCCCAATATGTTAGGTGTGGATTGGATCTGCTAACTGTAAAATGATGAGAAATAGAGTGAATTCTAGAATGTGGTGAAGCAGAAATTTCACTGCTTCACCAAGAGCATCCTGAGTTATCCTGTCAAAGAGACTCCTGAAACTTTATCAGTAACAATTACTCTTTCAGGCTGGGTGGTGGTGGCACATGCCTTTAATCTCAGAACTTGGGAGGCAGAGGCAGGCAGATTTCTGAGTTCGAGGC